>NW_026704597.1:0-255158 GCF_012432095.1 Onychostoma macrolepis
CTAAAACAACTACTGCAATAAGCAGATATGAATGGCAGGTATGTGTGTAAGAGAGTGTGTGTGTACATACGTGAGTGAGTATGCTCGTTCCACATTGCATTTGTGCTCTAGTATCAGGCTTTGATTTTGTTGTGTGGACATTTTCAGATTTATGCAGAATTTATTGATTTTATTTGCCAATTTCTATAAAACTCTTTGTTGCAGTCACACATGTGTGTGCTGCCTTTTTCTACATTGCATTTGTGATCTAGTACCAGGCTTTCATTTCTGTGTGAAAATTTTTAGACCTATGCTGGATTTATTATTATTTTTTGACAAATTTAAAAAATAATATTGACCCCAAAGACCATATTAGTAAAAAAAAAAAAAACATAACTTCAGAACAACCGAATTAAGCCCTTTTTTTTTTATGTGAATACAGATAGAAAATGTTGAAAAGTCATAAAATCTTATTCCACTGAGATGAAAGGAAACCTTTTTTAACTAAAGAAAGTTGATTGGGGTCATACTGACTATTTCTAATCCATTCAAACTCATCTATCTAATGTTTCTTATCTATCTATCTATCTATAATCTGACTTTATCTATCTATCTATCTAATGTTTCTTATCTATCTATCTATCTATCATCTGACTGTATCTATCTATCTATCATCTGACTGTATCTATCTATCTATCTATCTATCATCTGACTGTATCTATCTATCATCTGACTGTATCTATCTATCTATCTATCATCTGACTGTATCTATCTATCTATCTATCTATCATCTGACTGTATCTATCTATCTATCTATCTATCATCTGACTGTATCTATCTATCTATCTATCTATCTATCTATCTATCATCTGACTGTATCTATCTATCTATCTATCTATCTATCTATCTATCTATCTATCATCTGACTGTATCTATCTATCTATCTATCTATCTATATCAGACTGTATTGCCTTAAGTTTGTAAAACTACTTTAAACTTCAAACTATTTCATACTGAAACCATCAAACTTAAAACTTTTAACATTTTTCAAACTTAAACTTTTTAAACTTCTTAAACTTTTTTCAAACTTTCTGGTCCGTCTTTCTCAAGCCAACTTAAAGTTTGTCTCGACGAACTTTCCTATCTAGTTATTATTATTCTTTTTCTGAGACTAAAATTTCTGACTGCTACTCCTCCTAGAGCTTTAACTCTACAAACTCCAAACTCAGCCCAAGTCTTGAGACTGATCTGACTTAGCGTGCTAGATTAAAAAGTTCGTCGAGACAAACTTTAGGTTGGCTTGAGAAAGCCTAGCCTGAATGTTTAAAGCAGTTGTGAAAGCTTGAAGTTTAAAGGTTTTCAGTTTGAAATAGGCTAGTTAAGTATTCATTTACTGGTTTTTAAAAGGTAAAAACCAGAAAAAGGTTGATAGCATGATTAGCATGTTACTAGCATGACTAGCAAGTGACTAGCATGTTGCTATCATGTTTCTAACATGATTAGCATGTTACTAGCCTGTTGCTAGCATGACTAGCAAGTGACTAGCATGTCGCTAGGATGTTTCTAACATGATTAGCATGTTACTAGCCTGTTGCTAGCATGACTAGCAAGTGACTAGCATGTCGCTAGCATGTTTCTAACATGATTAGCATGTTACTAGCATGATTAGCAAGTGACTAGCATCTTGCTAGCATGACTAGCATGTTTCTAACATGATTAGCATGTTACTAGCATCTTGCTAGCATGATTAGCAAGTGACTAGCATTTCGCTAGCATGACTAGCAAGTGACTAGCATGTCGTTAGCATGTTTCTAACATGATTAGCATGTTACTAGCATGTTGCTAGCATGATTAGCAAGTGACTAGCATCTTGCTAGCATGACTAGCAAGTGACTAGCATGTCGCTAGCATGTTTCTAACATGATTAGCATGTTACTAGCATGATTAGCAAGTGACTAGCATCTTGCTAGCATGACTAGCATGTCGCTAGCATGTTTCTAACATGATTAGCATGTTACTAGCATCTTGCTAGCATGACTAGTAAGTGACTAGCATTTCGCTAGCATGACTAGCAAGTGACTAGCATGTCGTTAGCATGTTTCTAACATGATTAGAATGTTACTAGCATGTTGCTAGCATGATTAGCAAGTGACTAGCATCTTGCTAGCATGACTAGCAAGTGACTAGCATGATTAGCAAGTGACTAGCATCTTGCTAGCATGACTAGCTAGTGACTAGCATCTTGCTAACATGACTAGCTAGTGACTAGCATGTCGCTAGCATGTTTCTAACATGATTAGCATGTTGCTAGGATAGATAGAAAGATTAGAAATATTAGATAGATGAGTTTGAATGGATTAGAAATAGTACATAGAAGGGAAGCTTGATTGAGTCTCAAAGGATTCTGGGAGTTTAAAAGTTGTATTTTGACAGTTGGAGTTTGAATTGTCTTGGCTCATTTGAACATTCCGCATGACTAGCATGTTTCTAACATGATTACATGATTACATGATAACATGACTAGCATGTTTCTAACATGATTAGCATGTTGCTAGCATGTCGCTAGCATGTTTCTATCATGGTTAGTATGTTGCTAGGATAGATAGAAAGATTAGAAATATTAGATAGATGAGTTTGAATGGAATAGAATCACCAAACTCAGCCCAGCTGTTCAGACTGATCTCACTTAGTGTGCTATATCTTTTCTAACTGATTGGATTTATCGTTTTCATAAAACTGAAGATTAAAAATCATAAAATCCCATTGACTTACCATTACGGAATGTTCAAATGAGCCAAGACAATTCAAACTCCAACTGTCAAAATACAACTTTTAAACTCCCAGAATCCTTTGAGACTCAATCAAGCTTCCCTTCTATGTACTATTTCTAATCCATTCAAACTCATCTATCTAATATTTCTAATCTTTCTATCTATCCTAGCAACATAATAACCATGCTAGAAACATGCTAGCGACATGCTAGTAGCATGCTAATCATTTTAGAAACATCCTAGCGACATGCTAGTCACTTGCTAGTCATGCTAGCAACATGCTAATCATGTTAGAAACATGCTAGCGACATGCTAGTCACTTGCTAGTCATGCTAGCAAAATGCTAGCAACATGGTAATCATGTTAGAAACATGCTAGCAACATGCTAGTAGCATGCTAATCATGTTAGAAACATGCTAGTGACATGCTAGTCATGCTAGCAAGATGCTAGTCACTTGGTAATAATGCTAACAACATGCTAGTAACATGCGGCGACATGCTTAGTCATGCTAGCAACATGCTAGTAACATGCTAATCATGCTAGCAACATGCTAGTAACATGCTAATCATGCTAGCAACATGCTAGTAACATGCGAGCGACATGCTAGTCACTTGCTAATCATGCTGCAACATGCTGGTCACTTGCTAATCATGCTAGCAAGATGCTAGTCACTTTGCTAATCATGCTAGCAACATGCTAATCATGCTATCAACCTTTTTCTGGTTTTTACCTTTTAAAAACCAGTAAATGAATACTTAACTAGCCTATTTCAAACTGAAAACCTTTAAACTTCAAGCTTTCACAACTGCTTTAAACATTCAGGCTAGGCTTTCTCAAGCCAACCTAAAGTTTGTCTCGACGAACTTTTTAATCTAGTTGTTCTTATTATAACACATGGCAAAGGTATGAGAAAATTATGTTAAAGGTGTTCTTCCTCCTCTTCGCCGTCCAGAGCCTGCACTGTCAATATCCTTCTCTGGCAGCTGAAAGGGAGGATATCATCATGTTAATGTTGCTAATATATGAACACAATCAGTTTTTTTTTTTTTTATGTTTTTCAAAAGAAATCTCTTCTGCTCACCAAGGCTATATTAATTTGATCAAATTTACAGTACAAAACATTAATATTGTAAAATATATATATTTTTCAATTTAAAATAACAGTTTTCATTCCCTTTTTCTAATACACTTTAAAATGTATTTCATTCCTGTGAGGCAAAGCTGAATTTTTCAGTAGCCTTTACTCCAGTCTTCAGTGTCACATGATCATTCTCATGTACTGATTTGCTGCTTAAGAAACATTTCTGATTATTATCAATCAGTGCATTTACATGCACTTAATCACATTATTGCCTCTCTGACCAAAGTGTGCATGTGCTCATGATGTACATGAATGACGTGACACGCACCTGCAGGGGTGCGTTTCCCAAAAGCATCGATAGCTAACTATGGTCGTTAGTTCCACTGAACTCTATTGGTAACTATGGAACTTGTGACCATAGTTGCTTTTGGGAAACGCACCCCAAATTAGAAACGATGGGGAAGAAAGCTTTGCATTTCTGGAGAGCCGAATCACTAAACTCTGTCAGCACACCAGTCTCTGCTCCTTACCCTCATCCAGCGCAGGCAAACCCAGCTGAAGTGGCATTGCCATCACATTGCTATGGCGGCGAAAAAGCATGGAATACAAACATACAAACGTGTTTTGCATTAGACAAATTAAAACAGCGGCCAGTAACACACCTACTCAGTAACACACCAATTTGTGCTGAGCAGTGAGGTTATGTTATGTGAATAATGGCGGTAAAAAAATAACCACAACTCAAATAATACGAATAATGGAAATTGCATGTAAACGGGAGTGAAGAGCTTTGCTCTTGACATGTAAACATCATAATGTGATTAAGTCCTTACTCTGATTATTGGAAATAATCACATTATTTGTGCACATGTAAACGTAGTCTGTGTTGGAAACAGTTGTGCTCCAACCTTTTGAGCCGTCGTGTAGACCAGTGTTTCCCAACCAGTGTGCCGTGACAGGTCAGGTGTGCCATGGAAGATGATCAAAAACTTCCTTCTCTATTATATTTCGTTAATATTATTTTAAATCGGTGCAATTTGTCATTGTTATCATTAACAACAAGAGAAACTGAGTGCCCATATAGCTACAATAAACTTTATAACCTGCAAACCGATGAAAACGCGATGCTATTAATTTACTGCCTCAGATGCGGCCGTTCTAATGATGGAGAAAACACAGATCTCTGTCAGTCGCTCATCAAAAACCTTGTTAACTCCATTGGAGTATGATTTTCAGAAATTAAGTGCAAGTGTCTGATTATATATAAAGCCAAAATACCAACTCCAGTGACACAATGTTTAATTATTGAGAAAAAAAAAAACTTTCCCCCTTTTTTTTTCTTTCATTTTTATTGGGCAGCACAACTGTTTTCAACATTGAAAATAATCATAAATGTTTCTTGATTTCTGAAGGATCATGTGACACTGACGACTGGAGTAATGATGCTAGAAATCCAGCATTGATCACAGAAATAAATTATATTTTAAAATATATTTCAATCTTTTGACCAGCTGTGTACATTGCTACATTTAAATGAAAACACAACTTGTAATAAACAATACACACATTCTCAAAGAACTTACATTGTGCTGATTACTTCCTTCCCTCGCTGCGGTCTTCTTCAGTCGTTCCCAGACTTCCTTATTTTTCATCTTTCCCTTGAATCTACACAAAAATAAACACATAAAAATAATCAAATAATTTTATAGACAATTTGGATAAGTCACCCAAGACTTTTTTTGATGGTGGCCACAAACTGTGAATCTTTTTGAAATCTTAAGTGGTTCTCCAGCTTCTAAAGGAAAGGCAAATTCTGGGGCCAATTTCACAGAGAATTTGATCTTACTACTAGGTGTCCTAGCTAGGAGATTTAGCTTAAAACCTATTAACAAAACTCTTAAGGGTCTACTTTTAATACTTGTAAGTATTAAAGATATTTGTGTTTCTGGTGTAGAACCAAACTTTATTTATCAAAATTTAATGCTGTATATTGAGCAGTAGTGTTGTCACGGTACCAAAATTTCAGTATTCGGTACCGATACCAGTCAAAATCCACGGTTCTTGGTACCAATTTCGGTACCACATGCTAATTAAAAAAAACACATTATTTTTAATAAAGTCAAACAAAAATAAAAATGTACAAAAATCAATGCCATTCTTTATACTTTATTTAAATTGTGTTTAAACTTTTTCCGCAAGTAATAAAAGTATGAAAAACAGTAAACAAGTTTCACCCAAATTTAATTTGTCTTTTAATTAAATTTAAACACATTGTATTGTTTTGGTAAATAAAGGGTATTTACTATTAAAATTTAAATATGGAAGAAATATTGTGACTTCTTTAAAAAAAAAAAATTATATATATATATATAAAATTATATTTCTGGCACAATGTCTTTAAGATGAACTTTTATTTTGACGGGTTGCCGTGAATACCTTTACATTTCTGTGTATAGCTATATTATATGACGCTGGTTTTACTCAATGAAATGGTAAAATGCTCGCGAGGGGACTCTCAGAGCAGTTCTGTAGATGTTGTTTATGTATTTATGTCCTCATTGAGACGGCAGATGATGAATCACCGCGGCGTCACGCGCTTCAGTGTATGTAGTAAAAAGAAAAAGCAGCGTCTCTGCCATTCATTCACTCACACAGAGACTCGCAGAACATGCGGATTCATATTTGAATCGACTTTTGCGGCTTAATATTTACAGATACTAGTCCACGTCGCGATTTGATTTAAGTGCAATGACCTACTTTTGATTCATTCATCCAAACTTTGACAAATTCCGTGACATTCCGTGCTAAACTGTAAATTCCGTTTTATAACTGGATTCGAGATTCCGTCCGCGTTTTCTGCATCGCGAAATCATCGAACGTCTGGCGTCAAGAACTGGTTGACCAGGTACTCGGTACCACCGGTACTTAAAAACGTGGTACCGTGACATTTTCACTTTTTAGTACCGACTTGGTACCAAGTACCGGGTCTTTTGACAACACTATGGAGCAGCGGACAATGTTAAATCCATATACGAGATACCAGGGCTCGAAATTAACTTTTTTACTTGGTAGCGCTGGTGCTCCCAACTTTAAAACATTAGGAGCACCAGCAAAAATTTAGGAGCACCCACCAAAAATTAATGAGCACCATAACTTCAAATGATATATTAACAGATTTCATCTTTACATTCTTAACTTTAATGCAGATTGGTTAATATATTAGCTGTCAATCACTCAAGTCACTGCTTTCCGCTGTCAGGTGACAGGGAGCTATAACTACCGCGGGAAATGCAAAGGACTGAAGAAGAAAGAAAATGAAAAGAAACACTGACAGATTTCTTTCGTAAGTCACTGTTAATAAGTGAGTCACTGCGATTGAACCGAATCATTTAAACGGTTGATTCATTCAGGAACGCATGTTGCTCAGAGACGCAAAACAGTGCTGTGGCTTTGTTTGGAATTATTTCTGATGTCGAAATGGAGCAAAAACAGGAAATATGGCATCTAAAACGTAAGTCTCTTAATATTAACTTCTTGTTTATTGACCTGTTGTATAAAATCAATATCACATTTGTAATCATGCTGATTTTTGGAGGAAAGAACGGCACTGTTCGTGTGATATTAACTATATGAAATGATATAAAGCCCCCAAATCTTGCATTTTGTTAGGATTTTAATAGGTTGAATCATGCAGTGAAAACGCACTGTCCTACTAGACTTCATCACGTCATTTTTGCTTGCACTCTCTGTAGGTGTTTGGTTTGATTTTTGCAATGTCAAATCACACATCGTTAAAACAACAATTACGATATTATCGCAGACCCTTACGTGAGCATCCTGACAATTAAAGGCCTTAACGATTGAACCTGACGGTCCTGAACATTTTGCCACACACTCGTCCCTGCATTTCTTGTGTTTGGCACTCTCTCTGTATTTAACCAAGCTCTCGAGCTTAAAATGTGTAGATTCGGTGGCGAATGCTGTTAGTGTTACCTGCAAACTCCGTCCCACAGACTTTAAAGTGAATGCAGTGCATAGAGCAGGGTGCATCTTCATAGCGGAGCCACTCGAAGTCTTTCAACCATTCTCTCCGAAAACTGTACACCATTTCGGCTGGTGGGTCAACATTCACCATATGATCGCTATCCCTAGCACCATTATTTGTAACTTTAGGTGGTTTACAAAAGAAATCTGTCTGTGTTTCCTTTCATTTTCTCTCTTCTTCAGCCCTTTGCATTTCCCGCGGTAGTTCGCTCCCTGTCACCTGACAGCGGAAAGCAGTGACTGAGTGATTGACAGCTAATATTAACCAATCTAAAATCTGCATTAAATTTAAGAATGTAAAGATGAAGTTATGTAACCTTTGATAGAACGGCAGACCGGTCACCATATCAGCACACAGAAGGCACATAACTGTGAACGTTTTTAGAGAAATGAAAACAGGTCGCACTACAACAAATATATGCACTCGCACAAATGCTCCCAAATATATTTTGAGGTCGCACAGATTAAATTATGGGAGCATATGGCATCATTGCCTTTTGAAGTGTAATCCAGCCTTACCGCGACTCTTGTTTTTCCGTCCCCAACTGTAAGACCTCTTGAAATTATAATTAAGACATTTCTTATACCATTTATCATATTTAAAACTTTTTATGGCCTTAAGTTTGATACAACTCACTTTAAGAGTTTTTAAGGACCCGCGGGAGATCTGTATTTAAGGTAGCAGGCGGTGATACATTTTGGTAGCCCGACTGGAAAACACAATAGCCCCGGGACGTCGGGCTAGCGATTTTGCGAGCCCTGTACATTGTTGGTAGGCACCACCTAGCGTGCAGGCGTGAATTAGCACAAGGTGAACAATCGTTTCGCGCTCAGCGTGAAAGCACCGTCGTCGGCAATTCGCATTGCGCTCAGTGTGGAACGGCCTTTATTTCACTAAAATGTTTCACTAAATGTGTAGATTTTATCAAATTATTGTGCACCCATGATTTTTCTAGAGTATCTTTTGTTGCTGAATTATCCAATAATCTAGTTTATAATAGTACTTTTGTAATAGATTATGATTACAGTATTGACCCAAATATGTATTTTTCTTGGAAATACATCTGAAAAAACGCGGTCGTTTTATATTCAGGGTCTAGACTTTGACATGTCAATAATAGACCCACAACAATAGGTGGCGCCAAAAACGCATAAAACGAGTGTGCGATGAAATATATAATGTAATGTGCGTTGTAAAGATCGCGAGTGAAAACAAAAGAAAAAGAAAAGCTTACAGCGGCATGAGTCGTGACTGTCATGTTAGCCTGATGGGAGCAAACTTGCTCTGTAAGTGATTTTAACCCTCTAAGCGCCAAAATCGCAAAATTGCGACAAGACATCATACTTCATTAAATTGACTGTAGTTCCTAATATAGTGTAATATCTCATTTGTATTCCCTACCACTAGATGGCAGACATGTAGTACTTCGATTCTAGACCAAAATTGTTTGAGGAAATAGCAGAGAAAGTGAACTATGGTGTCATTGATGCGGAAGCAGTTCAGTTTATAGCGTCTGAGTAAATTGTGAGATTTGTGAGAGAAAATCACCAATTTTCTAATAAAAAGTTGTACCGTGAAGATGTGTTGCAAATGTTATTCGCCTATTCTGACTCTGAAGGGGAATATTTGCCTTTTGGAAATGGCGATCGGCCGTCTAATGATCGCGCATCTCCCGTTACATCTTCGCATGCGCAATGGCGCCGCCGTAAAAGGCGAGAGTGTTCACGAAGCACCATCAAGTGATCATTTGGACCCTTTGCCCAACAGGGATGGGGGTGGCAGGGGTGGACGTGGTAGTGTCAATAGGAGAGGCTCCGCGTTGCTGATGATCAGCCAGATTGTGTCTTTTTTTTTCTGATTGCGCATGCTCAAAGGGCCGCCGGCAGGCAGTACAGGTGCAGTCAGTGTGGGGTAGGTCTGTGCGCTGTGCCATGCAATGAGAGGTACATACTCTCAAGAACTAAAAAAACTGACACCTAGATATCTGATTGGGCAGATAGCTGCTCAACTGATCAAAAAATAGGCACATGTATTTTACTATGGCACAGTAATATAGTAATAATTTACTACTTTCTCCTATTTTACTGTTGATTTCCTCTTTCCCTGATCATTTGGAATGAGGATAAAAAGACAAAACAAAAAACACGCAAATAAGTTCAAACATCCATTCAATATTTATTATTTCCTGAATATTATGAAATTCAAGAGTGCCGCCCCCTGATGACATCATAATATGCAAATTAGATGAGTATATTTACAACCCACATAAACTTTAGGTCATGCCCAACATTTTTCTAATTTACAGTAGATCTCTATCTTTAAGCCCTTTCAAGCCACAAGCTTTTGAAATCTTCATGTCAAAATCCAGCATTTTTCCAAAAAAACCCTGGCGCCTAGAGGGTTAAAACATGACAGTACCCAGATTTGAAGACTACAATGATATTTAACTTCTACTGTAAATACAATTTTGGTAGGCTACTATGAGATGGATAGCCTAAATGTTATATAATTCAGATGGGCTACCTGTTATTTTTATGGTATAAAAAAAAGTGTATATTTTTAAATGTCATTGTTGGTACACTTTACCAGTATTTACCATACTTTCTAAACAAAAATTAAAATAGGAAGAATATGCAATATGAAAATAATTTAAGAAAAAATGTGTTTTACAGAGAGAGGAAAAAAACAAGAATTGGTTTTCAAAAAGCCTTTTTCCAAAAGGTACATCTGGAAAAAGGGGGGTCATCTTATAATCAGGGTCGTCTTATATTCGGGTCAATACGGTATATATTTTTTCATTTGTTATTTTTCATTAAAATGAAGTTGTCTATTTAGCAGATTGTGTTTAACATACAAATGAGCGATGATCAGGTCAACACACAGAAGGATAGAAATTCTACATTGATAAAAAAAAAAAACTGCACTGGTATCGGATCGGTTCTGAAAAATTAGTTTCGTTGAATCCCTAAATCCAACCCTGTGGATTACCTGCCTCTCCTCCAGAGCCTGTAGTCGTGTGGGTCCAGGAAGGGTGCTTATATGTCTGGATACCGCTGCACAAATCTTTCAACCATGAGAAATACAGTTCCAGCATGTCTTCAAATCCAGGACAACAGAATGGTCAGGATGACCTGAAACATATAACCAACTGAAATCAATTTAAATGTATTTTGTCTCGCCTGAGTGATGCTGAAACAACCAGGTTTCAGCATCACTAAAACTTAGTTTTACAGCAATGAATAAAACATTTATAATACTATGTTGTAACAAATGAGCATCTTTTCTTATAAGCAACTCACTGAATCATTGACTCAACTGGTGGTAGTCAGGACCTAAAAAAAAGTGAACCATTAGTTTATTAAAGATTTGTTGAAACTAAAGTATCAGATCTATTTGAGAATTAAACTAGCATAAAAAGCATGTAAAAAACACCATTAACGAGCAGATGACACAATTTACAGGCCTGTCACTTGAGGGGGAAAGGTGGAAATTATTAATCCCAGACACTGAACATGATTTCGGCAGCCTCGGTCTAATTAAACTTCATACAGCGGTTTATATTCAAGTTTACAGTATGGCTAGCATGAGCATCATCGACTAGCGACAGTCAAACAAACTAATTAACTTTACTACGGTTAAAGTTTAAAGAATTTGAAAGTGAATTCTGTATAGTTTATCGTGTTAAATTTCAAATAACTAAAAGAAAGGTATAAAATTTTATCTCAAGGTTTTAACGGTTAACGTTACCTCAGACCGCCTCATGAGACTGCTCGTGAGCTAATTAACCGAACAGGGCATTTATTTATTAAATTAAACTGGAAAACCTACAAAAATTACAAAACACTACTCATCTTTGGTGACATCTAACGTTATAAATCAGCAAAAACGATGAATACAAGTAGATTTATAGCGCTTACCTTTTCCTCCGTGTCTGTCTGCTGGAAGTTGACCGTTAATGACGGGCACGCGCACTCTCGCGCAGTACTCAGACAGTGACGCGCCGCGCGCTGCTTGTTTAAATGTTAATTTGTCCCGTGCCCTCTTTCAATAAATCTCATTCTCAGTCATTCACAAACATGTAATTAACAATGATCACCATTTGCTAAGCAAGCTATTTGGTTTTTGTTTTGTCCTTAATTTGATGACACACACACACACACACATATATACAAATATAATAATTCATGCCATCTTTTAAACTGCTTGATGAATTCAGTATTTCCCAAAATATTAGCTATCCAAATGGTATCTTAACATGATAATACATGTAGTGCAATAATATGGAAAGTTACCATGAGACCAGATGACCACGTCGCTACAACGTTCTTCATGGGACTATCTAGTGACGTCTTTTGAGGACGTGCCCACGACGTTTCTGGAACGTTAGCCAAGATTCTAAAAAATGGAACTTTACCACGACGTCGTCACAACGTTCTGTGTTTGCTGGGTTAGAGATATCATAGGCTAGTTGATAAATAGATTATTTCATATTGATAGATTACATAATAATAGAAGCTCCACGCAAGAGATGCCGTGCATCTGTGGTGTGGGAGCATTTCCATTTGGAAACACAAAATAAAGTGAGATGTATGTATTGTGATAGGCAGCTAGCCTACTGTAATAATACATCATCCATGATACACCATTTGAGGAGCACTCCTCCTGCCCTTTTGAGGGGTGCAGAGCATGGGCGTCGCTAGGCCATTTTTAGGGGGGCTTTAGCACCATCACGTTATTGCTATTTTCATTTGAAAATTTAGCTTTCAATATAGAACATAATATTACAGTGCATGTGGCATTAACTACCATACAGTTATGCATAGAAATGATTAAAGACAGTGACCGACAGCATTCAGTCAATGCACTAATTTTAATTGCATATCAGAGTGATTGACAGAGATTGAAACATTGTGTGTGTGTGTGTGTGTGTGTGTGTTTTGTACTAATTAAAAAAAAAAAAAAAAAATCTTTATTGTTTGAATTGAATTTATGTAGAACGGTTCTACAATTTTTTGTACAAATTTTCAATATTTTTTTTTGTAAATATTTATTTTTTATTATTATACCCTCATTGGGGTATGTGAAATACCGTATAGTTTGTACAATTGTTTGTACGTGTATATCTGGCGACAAACCCATAAATGATCTGTCAAGTAATGTTTTTGAAGATTTTATGGTACATCTCCACATCTGGGGGTTTTCATGTTTCATGTATCAGGTTGCATTCCAAGGCATGATGTGTTATGGACTCTCTCTGCATGGGTGTGTGAGAAAAAGAAGGATGTATTGATGAGCAATAACAAATAAACTATTTTAACAGATCATGAGAACATATCACAATATGCGTGTGCGTACCCGCAATATATTATGATGACTGTATAAAAAGAAATTAAATAAAATATGTAACACTCCTAATAATGAAATTGGAATAAAACAATAAATAAAGAAATGGGTAAAAAATCCTCTTACATTTTTTTCCAAGAGAAAATGATTTCCACCTCGTGCAAGGATGACCATTCTTCAAATGAAAGGTTTAAGTTGGAAAGAAGAAATTTTTCTTTGAGTTCTCTTTCTCCACCCTCACACTCTCTCTCTCTCTCTCTCTCTCTTTCATACACACAAACACACACACACACATGCACATTTGCTTAGCTATCTAAATGGTGATATTACACAGAATCCTGATGTTTTTATCTACAGATAATTATACATTTTACAACCCATCACAGAAAATAAATAAATAATTGATGTGCTTTATAAGTAATTTACTCATGGGGCTCAATAAAATTGTCCATGCAATGTAAAAATGTTCCTCTCTCTGAGAGGACACTTGGCCCCTACACAATAGGTTAAACAAGTACACAAACATACATTCAATAGTTCGAGTCTTATTCTCTTCTTTTAAATGAAATGAATATAAATAAATTATGAGATCACACACAATATAAAACAAAGCAAAACATTTACACTAGCTTTAAGTAACAAAAAAATTTGTAATGAGGAGCCGGTGACGTCAAAATAAGTATAAGTATAATTTTAACAAGCCAAACAGTAAGGGCTATTGTGGTGTCCGAACATCTCAATGTCATGTTTTATGGAGGTTCTCCATAGACATAATTCAATTCAATTTATGTTTATTTGTATAACTTTTTCACAAAACAAACTGTTGCTAAACAGTTTCACAGAAATTAAAGTTTCTTCATTATATTTAGAAATGTTTATATTCATATTTACATTATATTTTTGAATTTTATACAGTATCGTCCCCTTAACCTACCCATCACGGGGCTGCCGCTTGACTTTTAGTTTTGTGTTTATTTTATTATCAGAGTGTTTAAATGTTCGCCGGTTCCCGCCTCCTTAGTTGTTTGCACTTGGCGAGGGGAGAGACGTAATTTCCTCATTATCTTCAGCTGGGATGTTCCCGTGACAACGCAGCAAATCTGCTGACGCACACCGGCATAAAAAAAATATACATTTTATTTTAAATGTTGTATGCGTTATATAGCAAAAAAAAATGTTAAAAACGTTTTAAAATATAAAATGTACGTTCATTTGCAACAGTTATGCTAACAACAATAAAAAGACATTTATTTGAATGGTATATGTATTGTTTTTGTGTGATATTTCCAAAACAATGACATCTAGCTGGCAGAAATAATGCAGGTGAGTGCAGTATGTCAAATAAAGTGTTACGTGTCTGCTTGTCTGAGATCCCCGTTGTCCTTCTTTGGTTTAGTTCCGTTCCTCATTAGTTAATTATCGTTTGATTGTCCCCACCTGTGTTTGATTACGTTGTTTGCTTGTTCTCTTGTTCTCTTGCCTTTAAAAGTCCTCAGTTGTCCCTCTTTGTTTGTCCGTTCTTAATGTTAAAATAAGTGCCACTTTCCACCGTCCCATGGACCTCCCAGACACCACGGGATTGAGTTGGAGAGAGGCCATTATAACTAATTACTTTTTTAAAGTAACGTGGTTGTCAATGGGCTCCGCGTTTGTGGTCTAGTACAAACACCCTACCACCAGTCTTCATGGGTCCAGTACGGGTTGCAGGCGAAGCTAGCAGAGGCAGAGGTGGCATATATGTAGTTCCTATACAGAGGGGGGAAAAAATTAATACATTTCTGCATTCTGAAAATTCTTATTGAGGGTCCACATGGGAACCATGATATGAGGACAGCGAGGGCACAGGCAGTGTACCAGTGGTGTCTGCAACAAGTTGAATATTTAGTTTAATGTGTAAGGGCTCGCTCTAAATATCTCTGTTCTGAGACAGTCAGACAGCCTAGAATGCGCGCAAAGAGCGCTCCCTCATAATCACTATAGCTGTCTCTCACTTCAGTTCATTGCGATCTCACGACCAGGGCCGTAGCTAGTGGGGTGAAAGGTGGTGACAATTCTAGGGGCCCCCACCACCCAGGGGGCCCCACAAAATCCAGGAATTATACTATATAGGCCCATGTTCTGTGAATAATTCTAATATTTTATTAGTTGTATAACTGAGATATTATGAAAACCACAAAAAAAGCATGCAATTTGGTTAAATACATTTTCTAATATCTGCTCCTCTACCCTCCCGAAAAATGGTTTAGTCTGATACGGAGTATTCTCAGAAGTCCCACCCCAGATCGTGAACAAGAAGACCAATCAGAGTTGAGACGTCAGATGAAGTTAGCGATGTACATTAGTGATGGGAAGTTCGGATCATTTTACTGACTCATTCACCTTTGAGTCTCGTTCAGCAAAATGGACGAATCTTTTTTCGAGTCATTTCGTTCGTTTTAGCAAAATATAATTAAAATGTTACGTGCTACTTCCCTAACACATCTACTACTTATGCAAACGTTGATCACACTACAAACAATACAAAACTAATGCTATAAGAAACAGAAAAGATTAATTCATTGTTTACCTGGGTCTGTCTAATATTAGCTCACCTCTTATCTGACAAGTCTTCGGGTTTGAGTCGTTCATTCATCACATGACAGCATCATAAGCTAAACCTATGCAGTCAGAGCCGGAAGGAGAATTGATTAGTTCGTATCCCGAGTCTTTCGAGTCGTTCGTTCTTTTGTCAAGTGACGTGACAGCATTGGACAGATAAATTAGTTAATTTACAAGCTTCCTTACAAACGGGTGCATAGTAGTTATTATTATTATTATTATTATTATTTACTCTTACAGTTACTGCATAGGTTACGCGTATGGGGCTGTCACGTGATGAACGAACGACTCAAATCCGAAGACTCGAAACAGGTGAACTAATTCAGTGCAGAACCTATAGGATGTTGCGCATGCACGACTGAACAAATCACTCTCCGAGACGACTCGTACTTCCCGAGTCACATTAAAGATTCGTTCAAAAAGAACGGATCGTTCAAGAACGACCCTAATGTACATGCTGACTGACAATGTCGGGGAAAAGAAAATATAAATCAGATTACCAGAAACGGAATGAAAAGAAGGAGAGAGAGGCCAGGAGAATTGCTGTATCCCAGTCTATCAAGACCTTCTTTAAGACAGGTTAGTATGTTGTCATGTAAACTATCGACCACCACTGCCGCCATCACATAATTTTATTTAGGCTACTGGCGGCGTGTCGACGCCGACCATATAAGCGTAGTCAAAACCCCAGGTTTTATTTTTAGGGGTTCAAGCACGCAGTGCTGAAATCCTATTGTATTTGTTAGGATTTTTTATTATTATTATTATTCCGCACTAAAACTTATCCTGCAGCCCAAATCGTAAGAGTTAGAGAGCTGAAACTTGGTCAGATGGTAGTAGTCTGGCTCGCTACTCAGGCGCAAAGGCATTAGGTTCAGTAAAAACCTTTATATGCATTTATTTGTTAACTGTTTTGTTATTTTGTAAGAAACGCCTATTAGGATATATGTGGGCCTCCATGCTTGTATATTGTACAGTATATGATATGTGTGTGTGGGGGGGGGCCCACATCAATATTTTTTCAGGGGGCGCCCAATCCTCTAGCTACGGCCCTGCTCACGACGTTCCGTTAATAAGCGCTACACTGCACAATGAATCTCTTATTTACATCGTATCTACACTTTGTTATAATGAGATGATCCCCGAACTTGCAGAACTCAGCACATAACAAAATCTCGGCATTTTGATCGGTAAGTGGATTCTAACTTAAACACTTCTGGTCACTGCGTTCAAGAAATCAGCGCACATGTCTGTGAACGGCTACATTGCTCAACGCTGCAGATATGTTTCGCCAATATCAGATGGGGCCCCCTGATTCCCCGGGGCCCTAACGCTTACCTCGCTTATTGGTTAAATTCGCCCCTGCAGACACCAATAATTATACTCCAACAGAAGATGCTAATTGCATCAATACATAAGTCAGCAAGATTCTGGTTGGTAGATAAACGTAGAAAATCTCCACACATGAACGTAAAACATATCTTCTAGTTATTATTTTGGTGACAAGTGATCAGAGGTCAGACGCAATAGGTCTCTCCAGAGATATATCTGTTACCCTGGACATCAGGGTGACGGCAAATGACGATTTCCTCCTGGAGCTCTCTTTCTCTCTGCATCTAGCTGCAAAGATGCCGGGCTCTGCCCTGAATCTTATCAAATATGGTTAACTACACACACACAATGAGAGCAGCTTCTTAGAGAGTAAAAAGGCAGACTAAAGCCATATTCAACTTATTTTCTAACATGCATGAATGTATCATTGATTAATAATTATTTAAGAAGAAAAAAATATTATGAAGGTCGTGATGTTTCCAGGATTCCACTCCTTCATAATTCATATCAATTTAAGAAATCAATTTACATTTATTGGAAAAGATTAATTTCTATCACTGCTGTGAACTGACCACCACACAGAATATGCAGAATATCAAAAACTTTAGGAGTCAGCTGTCCACAGTAGTCCTTAAGATACCAGCACAATAACACACTCAGCAAAATATCATCTAATTATCATTATCGATAAAATACCAGAAAATATTGAGATATATTTTTTGTCAATATTGCACACACCCCTAATATATTTAATGTTTTGTTTACATTTTGTTTTTTAAATAAATATGAGAAGTGCCCTTTTTTTCACTTGAGCCCCTGCCTCTCAAAATGTCTGTGCACGTCCCTGCTAAGAAATAAGGGGACAATATGAGAGAGAAACAACACCAAAAATTAAAATTGAAGGCAATGTATCCCTTCAAATGTGTTACTGTCTTCAATCCCGTCACACCTTGTCACATTAATATTTTTGGAAAAAATATAGGGAAGACAATTAAGAATGAAAGCATTTCTTGCTGATTACCATCTGACACGTTAAGGACTACAACAATGAAATTGTTTTTAGTTAAACTTCTAAATTAAAAATATTTTTGACAAAAATAAAGAGACCATAGACACAGAATTTGTGTAGTGTAGTGTTTAGCTTCAGTCCTTGATAAATGTTACATTTGTTATCATTAAATTGCTATGAGGGACACATGAGCAGTAGGTAGATGTTTATTTTATAACAAGTTCTGTGTAAAATCCTTTTTAAACTAATCCCATTTTGTCCGTTACGGGGTTGAGAAAAAAAGGTGTCTAAATCTGAAAATAATTAAAGGTCTTTAATGCCTGAGGTGGGAAAATAAGATTTTTTGGAGGTTTGATATGTGCCTAATGATGTGGGGTATTTAGAAAATGAATCGTATGTAGTTGAAATGTTACCGAATCCCAGAAATATATATATATGTATATATATAATATATGTGTGTGTATGTGTGAAAGAACATTTTCATTAATCTTTATTTCTAAGGGTTTGTGTCAGAACAAAATTAGCTCAAATAAAATAATGTTTAACACAAAGAAGGAGAGTAGGTCAGTTAATGCTGTTAATCATTAAAAGTCTTCAAATGGAAAAGCAGTTGATGACGCAGAATCTCTTTTATCACAGAATGGACTTTGATTCTATCCAAGATAGCGATCACAAATTGAAAGTGTTTCAAAGTCTTCTGGATTACGTTCCTGCTGTGCAAGACCTTCTGTACTTAGTAAGTTTTAATAACACAATTACAGTTTTTGGGGGGAAATGAAGGGATTTTATATAGGTAAGATTTAAAGGGATAGTTCACCCAAAAATGAAAATTAGCCCATGATTTACTCACCCTTAAGCCATCCTAGGTGTATATGACTTTCTTCTTTCAGACAAATTCAATCAGAGTTATATTAAAAAATGTCCTGCCTCTTCCAAGCTTTATAATGGCAGTGAATGGTGGGGGTGGGGGTGGGGGGTAATAAAGGCTTTCTGAAGTGAATCAATGCATTTATGTAAGAAAAATGTCCATATTTACAACTTTGTAAACCGTAATCTCTAGCTTTCGCTAACTGTCATACGTGCGTTCACGAGAGGGTGGCATTCCAGCAGATGATGTAGGCATAGCGTAAGATGCTAGTCTCGTGAGAACCAAGTTTTATTTACAGCAAAGGAAAACCAGTCCACTCTTGGCTTATATCGAAATCCTCTGACATTTTTCTCTCCTCGTTTTTTACTTCTAATTTGTGACCAGTGTTTTGTTTGCATTTCTCACTGGAGCTTACGCTATGGCTACATTCTACGTCATCTGCTGGAACGCCACTCTCTCGTGAACGTGCATAGGACAGTTAGCGGAAGTTTTACAGAAAAGATTACGGTTCATAAAGTTTTAAATATTGATATTTTTCTTACACAAATGCAGTTTGGTTACAATATTTGTTTGTAGCCCATTTTATTTTTATATTGCTTGATTGTTAATTCTTCTCTTTATCATTTATCCTTCTGAAATATGTTATTGATCTCAGTAACATGCTGAGCAGCTGATTGTCTTCACAGATACCAGTGCTGATGTTTGCACTGGCAGTTTAGCTGCAGTATGTCAGAAGAGAAAGAAAAGGACTCCCCATCTGAGATGAGTCTCTCAGAGGAACAGAGGTAAGACTGAGTCTGTTTTCAGAGAATAATTTAAACACTACTGAACACTATTAATGCTGTGCAAAACATCCATCCAGAGCTTCATAAATTTTTTTTACAAATTTACAGTTTACAGAGGTTTATTGTCTTACATGGAAACAAGTATCAATCACAAAGCACTCATGAGAATGGTTAAAAAAAAAGTAACTCCAAACTGAGTGTGTTGATAATTGAGTCAGTATAGTAAATATGATTGCAAGCAAAGATAAATACTCAGTAATAAGGTAGGTGGGCACATTTTGAGGCCAATAGAGCAAAGCAGGAAATAGTGTGCCTTTTTTCCCAGTTCTACTTGCACATGACAAAGGGCAGGTTTTATTATGGCAGAACAAAAAGTAACAAGATTAGATTGGTGCAAAGTTCCACCAGTTGCAGAGTTTTATTTATAACCAAAAATAAATAAATAAATTATGTTGTTACTTCCGTTTCAGTCTTTCTTTAGCTAACAGAAGTATCACTCTTGTGATTGATGGACAAACATGATTTTTTCTGAACACACGTCCTTGATTGTATACAATGATGACATGTTAAAGGCATGTAGAGGGGAAATTGTGACTTCAAGTTTTTACTGATTTCAAATCCTTGTGTTTCAGAAGGGTAAAAACAACAATTTATATTTTAAAATGGGGAGTTAGTTTTGAGTTCTGAAACTTGCAATATGATTTTATTGCAGAGAAACCACTTATATGTATAAATATCAAGAACATTTTGATTTTCCATTTCATGACCCCTTTAACAACACAGACAGCAGTATGTATATTAGGCTGCTGTTTACAGTTTCTTAGGGCACAGTCAACTGTTTTTAGATGAATATTTGCCAAGCCAACCATTTCGACATTATTGTGTGTGTGTTTGACCATTTAAGATTAATTGAGAACAAGAACTCAGTGCTGACTCACCGGCAGCTTTCTGTGAGCTCCTTTCGAGTTTATCAGTCACTGCCAGTACTGCATTGAGGGGCTTTTTTGTTGCAGCTTATCAATAATTATAGATATTTATTTTCTCTAATCATATTAACATATGTGCAGGATATCATTTCATCAGTTTTAGTTTAATGTAAAATTGCCTATGTAAACTTTATTTTAGGTAGGCTATAATTCTGGTTATGGTTTGGTTGATGACTAACAAACAAACAAAAAAAAAAATGTATAACTGGAATTCTGGTGTATCATTATGTTCTTCATTATTTTAGCAGCTGACATGTAAATGTTATGGATCAAATCTGTGCCAAGTAAATGGGTTCTACAAAACGGATATCCTCATTCAACTAAATACAAATTCAAATACTACTTATTAACAGTAATAAGCGTAAGCTCGGTAATTACCTCTTTCTTCTCAATATCGTATTATAAATTGTCATCTGACTGCAAGTTCAGGATTTCAGTTGTAAATGTGAAGGTAGGAGAAGCACAGCAGGCAGCGAGTCGGGCAAAGGCATACTGAAGAGATTGAGCAGAATATTTTCACTTGAGCCTTTTTGTTTTAAATAATTCAAATGATGTACATAATAACTTTCAGGGAATAGGAAAACCTATTTTTGGCTGTAGGTAGTAATCTACCTAATCAGAATCTATCAGGAAAATTTTACTGAGGCACAGCAAAACTTTACTGGGGCTTGTGTGCTTAATTATAGTTTTAGTAAAACTATATTTAATTGCCATTTCAAAGATAAAACCTCTTTTATTTGGGTGAGGTTCAGCAGTGTTTTTCCTCTCTGTTCTTTCTGTCATTAGTGAAAGATCAGGCTCACCTGTGTCCAGCTCTGTGTCTGTGAAAAGTGACCAGTCAAAAGGTGAAGTAGCGAACTTCAATGAGGAAACACCATCAGCTACCAAAAGGTATTTTATGTGTTGCTTATATATAAAATGTAAAAATACAAACTCGTGATTTGATTTTCAGTTTGGATGAAAGATATTTAGCCAAAGCTATGATGCATTACAATGTTGCATTAACTAATTTACTCTAGTTATACACCCCTGATCCAGGTAATCAAAGTCTTTAGGAGTGCTAAAATCTTCCAGGCAGGGGTGTTGGAGTTAATTGGAATTAAACTCTGCAGGACAAACCCTCCAGGTTTGACACGTGGTCTAGACCAGGTATCTGCAACCCTGCTCCTGGAGAGCTATCATCCTGCAAACTTCAGTTCCAACAGTACTGGAACACACCTGCCTGTAATTAGGCAGGTTCAGGTGTGTTTGATTGGGATTGGAGCTGAACTCTGCAGGACAGTGGCCCTCCAGAAGCAGGGTTGGAGACTCATGGTCTAGACCAGGGATGTGCAACTTCGGTCCTGGAGGGCCACTGTCCTGTAGAGTTTAGCTTCAACCCCAATCATATAAACCTGAAAAGCTAATCAATGTCTTCAAGATCACTTGAAAGCTACAGGCAGATGTGTTTGATTAGGGTTGAGCTAAACTCTGCAGGACAGTGGCCCTCCAGGACCGAAGTTGCACATCCCTGTTCTAGACTGAGTTTCTCTCCAATAAAACAGTATCACAGGCAGCCACTAAGCGGCATAAATTCACCACTGCAAGACACTAGGCAACCAAATATAGATGCACCCATCCATAGTTGTGTGGAACAAATGCCCTGCTATACTGAACTTCATTAAAATTAGACTAGTTAACCTTCCTTATTAACATGGTTTTTCTCTGTTCTTTGTTTCATTAGTGAAAGATCAGGCTCACTTGTGTCCAGCTCTGTGTCTGTGAAGAGTGACCAGTCAAAAGGTGAAGTAGCGAACTTCAGTGCGGAAACACTATCAGCTACCAAAAGGTATTTGGTGTGTTGCTTATATATAAAATGTAAAAATACAAAATCGTGATTTGATTTCAGTTTGGTAAAAAGATACAGTATTTAGCCAAAGCTATGATGCAAAACACAAGGTCATAGATTTTTTATGTTATGATAAGTGTAAAAATATTTTTGGTTCTTAATGAACCGTGACACCACTGTTTCCGAAGTAAAACATCTTAAAATATTCCACTCAAAATAAAGTGTAAAATTACTTTCAAAGTAATATTTCATTGTATAAAACAAGTAACCAAAGGTATTGTAATCTACCTCATCAGAATGATTTATCAGAATTTTTTTTACTGGGGCACAGCAAAACTTTGGCTACTGTGTACCTGATTAATTCCTGTTATCTGGGAATTTCACACATCAATATCTGCTTCTAACTCGAAAGGAGCATCAGCCAACTTCAGGGGCAGGGAACAGCTCCAAATCACTTTTCAGCTCTTGAATTTGGTAATTCTGGAAGGTTTGACAGTAATTATTCAGTTTGGCTCAAGCAGATTGGATTAGGTTGATAACCACCACAGGCCCGTCGCCATGATCACGAATGTATTTATTATTGAGAACGAAAAACATCAACTCCACTGAACAAGTCAATAAATACTTCAGAGCGAACAGCGTAACCACCGAAGCCTGTAACCACCTAAATCAATTATTTAAAAAACAAAAACAAACATTTTAGTCAAATCCAGCTGATTTACCATAGAAATATGATGTTTTTATAATGTTTATAACTGTTATAGCGCCAGCTGTGGTCCGATCTCCCTGAAACTTTGCATGCTTGTTCAGAATCACCTGTTGCATGTGCTCCACAGGTTTCGTGAAGTTTTGAGTTTTCGTTAAGGCTTTATAGGCTTTTGGGTATATATGGACAGGCCCCTTTTTTTAAAGGACCCCGTTATAGCTTCCCAAAGGGTAAATTTCAACATGTTTTTGATAATTATTGACCTAGAGAGTCCAGAGAATTGCACTGCAGTGGTTTTTTCCAGATTGAGCAAAAAAACCTAGGTAGGGGTGGGCGATATGAGCTAAAATTCATATCATGATATTTTCCACTGTCCAGACGATTTCGATATTATATCGCGATATGAGGAAAAACTATTTGGAATCACATTTTAGTAGACCTTAGTTAAATTACAGACAAAATATGTATTTTAACCTTATATAACTAGAAAAAAACATGATTTCAAGATCTAAGGCAAAAATATAATGGTCTGACTTTAGATGTGTGAAATTATGCTACATAAGACATCTGCGCAAAAGAAAAACGGCAAATGGACTGAAAGAACATGCAAATTCAGTCTCTGACAGCAGATGGCACCTCAATTTAGCGTTCCTTTGGTTACCGCTATAAATAAAGCGCTGCGCTTATGAACACGGAGGTAAGAGAAAAAGAAAATGCCCTTCCCTTCAGATACTCATTCATATTAACCCCCTGCCCCCAATTCATTATTTATATTTTTCTTCCTATATTTCGAGCATTGTGAACAGTGATCTTGCACTGCCTGCTACAGTATTTTCTCTCTTTGTGTCCGTGTTCTGCGTCTCTGTCCTGTGTTAACACCCGTTTACAGACTTAGCAATATTACCACACAAATTACATTTTGGGAAATTATTGTAATCTAGTTTGGGTGCAGTTCCGAATAGCCGATCGCGTGTTTGGAGCAAAAACTATCTGGTTCTGATTTATGTCCGATCAAGCGGGGCATCTCTTTCTCTCTGATGACACAGAAACGATCGCGGGGAAAAAAATCTTTGTCTGTCCATCCATCCAATGAAATCCATGAATATGTAACGGTATCCACGGTATAGCAAAGGCCATATCATTGCACAACGTAATACACCGGTAGCGCCCACCCCTAAACTTAGGACTAGTTTGCAAAAGTAGGTTTTTCACATCTTCTCAATCATTTAAAAACAGTTTGATTGACAGCAGGGGTTATAGAGGCAAAGTTGTTTGGAGCGAGGAGGTCTATCATACAATATGAATGTAGGATCTCTGTCTCGAACAGACCCAAGTAACGATAGAATCTCCACATTCCAAGAAGAATCTAAGGAGTCTTCTCTCAGCCATCTGTGGATCATAAAACTGATCCATGACCATCACATGGCACCTAATTGTCTCAAACAGTTCCTGTCCCGTTCTGCTGATCTTCTCAAGAAACACTAAGACAGTGATAACGTGACTCAATTCAATCAAAGAAGAAGAGGACTCCCTCTGTCTGAGGCCATTAAAGGACCAGATGTGCAGTGTAACTTTGACCATTTAACGCATAAATTGATAATCGAATCACCAAAGAGAGACAGTTTTACACCGAAATGTCTGAGCGAGAAGATCACCAGACCTCCACCCGCATGACCTCTTTGACCCCAGGACCTTTCCTCTTTCCTCCCTCCGCATTCCAGAAAAACGCGCGCTCTTCTTTTCGTTGCAACAAAGAAACACAGAAGTTGCATGGACGATGTTCAACAGACAACCATTTAAAACTCATCACAAATAGTGAAAATGTATCTACAAATAATATGTGTTATGTCGTATATATGCTTGATGTGTTTGTTAGAACCTATGATATTTTAATCTATGCATTATAACCCCGTTTAGTAGATAAGGTTATTAAATGTACTCAAAATATGCAAAATACTTGAATGAAAGCTTGTCTTAATTGCAGAACACTGAAATGAAGTTGCTATTATAAACAGTGTTAGTTGTAGGACATTTTATAGAAGTTATTAACAAAACCTGCAAGGATGTTCCCACGTGACAGATAGAACATTGGGTTAATTTATGCACGAAAAGGAACCGGACGGGGCGTGGCTCCAACAAGCCGACTGGAACATCATGACATGGGACGGACTTAAGCGGCTCGCTTAAAACCAAAGTGACCAAAGGAACTCGTTGCTTGAACTGCTTGAACTGCTGGAACCTCCAAACAGCTCAAACCGATGAAATGCCTACTCCAACACGCAAATAGCGTCCTTGCCATCCAGAACTCAAACACTCCGTTGAAGTGACTTCTGAAATCTTCAAAGCCTAAAGCCGTGCAAACAAACTCTCAGAAGAACTTCAGCTTCACCATCCATAGCTGAGGCAACTGACTTCCAAAGCTTCTGCGTAATCAAGCAACAGATCAGCAACCAATCAGAAGCGCCGTGATTCCTCTCTGCTGGAGACAAGCCAACGAGGAAAACCCCCCTCATCTCAAACGCAGATAGAACAAGGTCTCCTTTCTAACTGGAAAACTGGTGCTAAATCCTTTAAGCAGTAAAGATAAGCCAAAGTCTTTGCTTTTGTGATCATCTCAGGTTGCAAATCTAAGAACTAGTAACGAGTACTAGAATTTCGGGAATTCATGCGAACTCAGTAACTCTCATTTCCTGAACCGTATATGCGTGTATGTGTGTGTGTGCGTGTGTATTTGGTAGATTAGTTCATGGATTGTTAGAATACCAGTTAGCAAATAAACTCTTGTTTCATTTTAAAGAGCAGTGTTTTGTGTTTATGTGCTTAATAAGTTACTGTCTTGAACTGTCGATTTTGTTACCTTGCTCATAATTAACAACATACCAGTTTTGTATTATTCGCGTTGGCCAAGGAATAAAACATAATTGGTAAGATACACTAAATTGTGCTAGACGCTGGACGAATAGTTGATGAAGTGTATGCTATAAATTTTGAATCAGTTTAATCAAATCAACCCCGAATCTTTAAGATTCGATTCACTTTAAAAATTTAAACTAATTCTTGCACGAATATTGCGTGTGTGTGCGGAAAACCATGCAAGGCACAATAGTTTACTCCATGTGATACTGCCCCTCAGTGGCTGACTTCCTTCAAATTTCTCACAGACCTTTGGGGCTGTGAGTCAAACAGGCCCACTGAGTTTCGTTCTGATCGGCCTCCGTTAACCTTGTCTAATAGGTGCTCAAACTTCCAATGTTTTTTTGAGATGCGCAAATGTCCCCATAGACACTTGTGGCACTTTGGACCAAGACTGTGCACTGCGCTTTTCATGTTGATAGGACAAATGGTTGCCTTGTTATAGCCATTTTTATGTTTTTTCCATCTTATAGCGCCACCAAGTGGCCAATCTCCATGATTTTTTTCCTGTGACCTCAGCTTGAGCCCTTACATAAGTGTTCAAAAAGTATTTTACTAAAAGTGGCCCCGACCCCTTCGAACGTTTTGGCGTCCCTTTGCGACAGTGAGTCGAAAGTTCAACTTTTTTTTGATAATTATTGATATTAACTCTCCAGAGAATCTTTCTGCACTGGTTTGGTTCCGATCGGGCAAAAATCCTAGGACTAGTTTGCAAAAGTAGGTTTTGCAAAAAATGCGAAATACCCGAAAATTTCGCCAGGCTCACGATCAAATCTGAGGCGTGCGTTTTGTCCAGCATGAGCTAAGGATTCCAATGACATAAGACACTGACGACTGACGGTTTAGGAGTTATGAGCGATTTTGTACTTTGGATCGGTGTAGCGCCCCCGTCAGGCCGATTGGGGCAAGTCTCAGTCACGTTGTAGGTGGTGTGAGTACTATCATCCCTCCAAGTTTCAAGTCTCTACGACTTACGGTTTGGTCTGCACAATCAGTTTTACGTGGAAATCACTCATCCGTGACCATTCTAACAATTACAATAGGGTTTCAGCGCTATGTGCTTGAACATATATTTGCAAATTAGGAGTTTTATACGCACTGCCCGAGGACAAGGACTTGCTGAGCCAGAACTAACTAATCTGGAGAAATGTATGACTAAACCAAGTAAAAGTGGAGGACACATATCTCGTTTATGCTATTATTAGGTTCTCAGGATTCCTCTGCATCCAGATTAGCCATGTGGGAACAAGACCTCGGAGTGAAGATAGATAAGGAAATATGGGAGCAAAAATGTGTAAAGGCCCAAACACAGACAGTTAACAGTCGACTAAAACTGTTACAGTACAATTGGCTTATGCGTACTTGTATAACTCCAGTAAAATTAAATAAAATGTATAGCAACATACCAGATACTTGTTTTAAATGTAAGTGCAAAAGGTACATTAACTCACTGTATGTGGGAATGTGACAAAATAAAAGAGTTTTGGAAAGAAATTAGCAATATGATAGGGCGTATGGTTTCGATGAGGTTACCATTAGATCCGGGGGTTTTCATTATTGGCATTTATCCAGATAACTGGAATATTAAAAAGGATAATCAAGCTGATAGACATGTGCTTTTCACATGTCAAAAGGCTCATTTCCATATATTGGAAAAAGACAGAAAGACCTACCATAACTCGTTGGTTAAGAGAAATATCTTCATGCATTGCAATGGAAAAGATAACCTATATTCTTAAGGATAAAGAAGCTAAATTTAAGAAAATCTGGAGTCCCTTTTTGTTATTTATTGAATTTAGGAATATTAACAATATAATAGAGGAGGATCAAAATTCTTCATTAGGTATTAAAATATATTTTAATGTGCATTATATTAACCTCTTACAGCTGTGGTTGTTATTGTTTGCAATGGATTATTAACTCTAACTTGATTGAGAGACTGTTCAGAAGGTGAAACATAGTCAGAAACAACAAGGTATTTCTTCTTTTCTTAAGCCACTTTGCACTGTTCTCACTCTGGAGCTTCTTTCCAGTCAATACAATTGCACAGGCAACCACTAGGGTGCAATTCACCATGGAAATACATCAAGAAACCAAACCAAACATCGTTGTAGGCCTCATCAGCAACAACGATGAAACGCACTACAGAGAGGAAGTGGCACAGCTGGCTGAATGGTGTGGCACTAACAACCTGTCCCTCAATGTGAGTAAGACAAAGGAGGTTGTGATGGACTTCAGGAGAAACTCCGTGATCACCCCCACTGACCATCGACAGCTCGCCTGTGGAGAGAGTCAGCAGCACTAAATTCCTGGGGTGCACATCACAGAGGATCTCACCTGGTCCACCAACACCATGTCACTCTCCAAGAAGGCACAACAGCGCCTACACTTCCTCCGCCGGCTGAAAAGAGCAAGTCTCCTCCACCCATCCTCACCACTTTCTACAGGGGCACCATTGAGAGTGTGCTGACCAGCTGCATCACTGTCTGGTACGGGAACTGTACTGCAGCAGACCGCAAGACCCTACAACGGACAGTGAACACCGCTGCAAGGATCATCGGTGCCCCTCTCCTCCATCCTGGATATTTTCCTCACACGATGCTCCAGCAAAGCCAATAGTATCGTGAAGGACTCCACACACCCTCCCACAGTCTCTTCCAGCTCCTACCATCAGGAAGACGGTACCGGAGCATCAGAGCCCGCTCTGCCAGACTGCTCAACAGCTTTTTCCCCAGGCTGTGAGAGCCCTGAACTCAAATCACCCGCCCTCTCTGAACCCCCATACAAACCCCTACCTCCTGTAACATGTAACGTGCAATTCGAAGTGTGCTACACACAGGTGAGTGGGCCTGTACAAACCACCTGTAGTAGCACACTCTCCTCCTCTATGCGCACTAGTCACTTTTCACACACATTGCTGTGTGTACACAAATCCCACAAAAGACTCAGTAATATATGTATGTTTACATGCTCATGCACTACAAATCATCCTGCACTGTTCCCCAGCCAGCTGCTTGAACTCAATGTTTCTCCTTGCACATGTACAGTACTTATCTGAAGCATTCGTATAGTTTGTATAGTTTGTATTTTTAGTTTGTATAGGTACTTTTTATAGATAGTATATTTATATTTATAGTCAAAATCTATCAGTAGGATAGTTGTGTATAGGTTTATATTGTCTTACTCCATTGTTGTATGCCTGTATTTATGTAGCACCGTGGTCCTGTGAGGCACGACATTTCGTTCCACTGTATGCCCCGCATGTAGCGGAATGACAATAAAGCTCAACTTGACTTGACTTGACTTGAATACGCCTATTTGTCCATAGTAGTGAGACGAATACGACTAGTGAACTTAATTACTCTTAATATTTTCACGAGACTGAATTACCTCCTGTAGTAAAATGTTTTTTTCTCTCTTCTCTTTGTGTCACTAGTGAAAGATCAGATTCAGGTGTGTTCAGCTCTGTGTCTGTGAAAAGTGATCAGTCAAAAGGTGAAGTAGCAAACTTCAGTGAGAAAACATCACCTACCAAAAGGTATTAAAATTCATTTACTGTCATATATAGCCTGCGCTTAGTATTTCAGTTACAATGTACCATCAAACTGCATTCAAAAACCTGTTTGTCAACTGATGAATGCTGGGTAGAAGTAACATGCTGCTTTTACCATGATGAATGAGACAACTGTGAACGTCTCGGTTACGTATGTAACCCTCGTTCCCTGAAGGAGGGAACGGAGACGTCACGTTGTGTGACCGATGAATTGGGATCTCACTTAGAGAGCCCAATCCACTTCGAGTGTAACTAAACGAGCCAATGCACATTGGCATGCGATTATTGCATCCAGCTGCCGCTGATCACAGCGTGAGTATAAGTAGGCAGCAGGTGCAACAAATATTCAGGTTTTCGCTGAGGAGCCGAGCCGGTGACCCGGCCACTCAGCGGTGGTACAGCAGCCATGGCGACGGGACGTGACGTCTCCGTTCCCTCCTTCAGGGAACGAGGGTTACATACGTAACCGAGGTGTTCCCTTTCAGTCGGTCACTCCGATTCACGTTGGGTGACTGACGAATTGGGATCCCTACCAAAGGGCCATGGATACTGCCCCTTCCAGTGTCCTGTGGAAGCCTCCTGCGTCCCTACTTTTTGGCGTAGGTCAGGGCTCACCACAAGAAGACCAGTTACTGTTGCTATGGCACTACCCACTAAGTAAGACTGGATAACACTGGGAAAACGTACCCGTTCCACTTGGAACAGGAACGCTGCGGAAGCCCATCCTTCCTGAAGGAGGTTCAGAAGCACTTACACATATAACAACCGTTTAGGTGAATATGGAAGATTAGAGATGATTGTAGCCTCTTGGGCAATGGCTCTCAATGGGCTCTGAGGCTATACTGTGGACTTACACATATGGGATCCAATTAGGTCTCTACATATGGAACCCAGCCCTCTACCGGTTCTCACGGATTCATCGAGTGAGGGCCTGGTGCCAGACACTCCGCCACGTACGGACTCTCTGGAGCAGTTTTAGCAAGCCGACCCGAAATCGGAGCCTCTAAGTGCTTCTACCCATTTGAGGTGAGAACACAGGAGGAAACCGGTTCCACACGGAGGCTATAGACTCTAGCGAACGTGTTAAGGGTCGCCCAGCCCGCAGCTCTACTAATATCTGCCAGTGAGGTGCCGCGAGCCAGCGCCCAGGAGGATGCAACACTTCTAGTAGAGTGAGCTCTCAACCTGAACAGGCAGGGCATACACTGTGCCTGATAAGCCAGGGTGATGTCGTCCACTATCCAGTGGGCCATCCTCTGCTTAGAGACGGTATTCCCCTTCTGCTGGCCTCCGTGACAAACAAAGAGCTGGTCTGAGGTCCCCAGCTAGGGCTGGGTCTGCCTCCTCTGAGGGCAGCGCTTGCATGCTCACCACCTGGTCCCTGAAGGGAGTAGTGGGAACCTTGGGCACATAGCCAGGCCGGGGGCTCAGGATTACCTGGGAGTCAGCCGGCCCAAACTCTAGGCACGAATCGTCGACCGAAATGCGTGCAGGTCCCCTACCCTCTTGACGGAGGCCAATGCAAGCAGGAGCAGAGTCTTCATTGAAAGAAACTTCAGCTCGACTGTCTGCAAAGGCTCGAATGGGCCCTGCTGTAGTGCTCTGAGCACTAGAGACAGGTCCCAAGAGGGTATAGAGGGGGGCCGTGGGGGATTTAACCTTCTCGCCCCCCCAAGGAACCTGATGACCAAGTCATGCTTCCCCACCGACTTCCCTTCCACGGGGTCGTGGTTGGCAGCAATCGCAGCCACATAGACTTTAAGGGTGGAGGGAGACAGCCTTCGCTCCAACCCTTGCTGCAAAAAGGACAGCACAACTCTGATCGGGCACTTCCGGGGTTCTTCTTGGTGAGAAGAACACCATTCGACGAACAGGTTCCACTTCAAGGCGTAAGCATGTCTTGTAGACAGCACTCTCGCCGAAGTGATGGTGTCAACTACCTCCTGGGGTAGGTCACCTAGAACCTCCGCGTCCCATCCAGGGACCAGATATGAAGTTTCTAGAGGTCTGGACGCGGGTGCCATAACATGCCCCCTCTCTGAATCAGTAGATCCTTCCTCAGAGGAATCTGCCAAGGAGGGGCTGTCACGAGGAGCATCAGTTCCGGGAACCAAGTCCGAGTGGGCCAGTACGGTGCCACGAGCAGGACCTGCTCCTCGTCCTCCCTGATTTTGCACAGTGTCTGTGCGAGAAGGCTCACTGGGGGAAACGCATACTTGCAAAGGCCCCGCGGCCAGCTGTGTGCCAGTGAGTCCGTGCCGAGTGTTCCCTCGGTCAGGGAGTAAAATAACTGGCAATGAGAGGTCTCTAGAGAAGCAAACAGGTCTACCTGAGCGAGTCCGAAACGTCTCCAAATCAGCTGGACCGTCTGAGGATGGAGTCTCCACTCTCTGGGGAGCGCAGCTCGTGACAGCTAGTCGGCTGCCCGGTTGAGCATGCCCGGAAAGTGAATGGCACGACGCGACCTCAGATGCTTCTGACTCCAGTGGAGAAGGTGGCGGGCGCCAGTGCAGTTGGGGGCCCGTCAAAACCCCCGATACTGCAAGCCTGTCGAACGTGGCCTCCCAGCCGGTGGTGGAGGCATCAGTGTAAACCACAGCATGCCTGGAGTCCTGTTCCAGGGGCACTCCAGCCCAGAGAAATGAGAGGTCTGACCACGGGGTGAAGATTTGGCGGCAGGCCGGTGTGACTCGGACCCGGTGAGTGCCGCGTTGCCACATCCACCTTGGGACTCGGCCATGGAGCCAGTGTTGAAGCGGTCTCATATGAAGCAGCCCCAGTGGCGTGAATGCCGCTGCAGTTGCCATATGCCCCAGGAGCCTCTGAAATTGTTTCAGTGGGACCACCGTCCTGCTTTTGAACGTATTCGAGCAGTTCAACACCGACTGAGCACGTTCCTGCGTGAGGCGCGCTGTCTGATCGACCGAATCCAACTCCATACCGAGAAAAGAGATCCTCTGCATCAGGGAGTGTTTGCTCTTTTCCCAGTTGACCCGAAGGCCCAACTGGCTGAGGTGCCAGAGCACCAAGTCCCTGTGTTCGCACAACTGATCCTGAGACTGAGCCAGTATGAGCCAGTCATCTTGGTAGTTGAGAATGCGAATACCCTGTTCTCTCATGGGAGCAAGGGCTACCTCCGCAACTTTCGTGAAGACACAGGGTGACAGGGACAGCCCGAAGGGCAGGACCTTGTACTGATATGTGGTAAAAGTTGCCATCCACGACCTGGTAAGCTCCCCATGCACCTCCGGGCAGGGCGCTGAGAACCAGCACAAGCTACCCCGAGAAACCAGTCGTCCAACCTCGAGGGCTCAGGACACGGTGGAGGTCTCCACTCGAGCCCTACCCTCTCAACGGCCCGGGAAAGCATAGCCGTCATTTCCGGATCTGACTCAGGCATTGCCACCACCGGAGCGGCAGCGCAACTGAATCTTCTTCCCCAGAAAGCTCCGGCTCACCCTCCGATGCAGCGATCGACATCCAGTCGTCGGAAGGAGTGCCAAGGATACTGCTGGTACGCTCCGTGTAGAGGGCCCAGCATGTTCCATTGGCAGCTCACTGGTTTCGGAGCACAGGAGGAGCGTTGGTCCCTCGAAGGTTGGTTCCCTGGAGGGTTTGCCACCACTGTAATCCTCAGACCACCCGTGCCACCGCCTGAAGTAGTCCTCGCCTGTCTGCAGCCAGAAAGAGAACCAGATCGAGGCAGAGGCAACAGGGCTCTGCCCCTTTGTCGAGGTAACGGAGCCTGGCCCGCAACTCCAAGATGATCACCTTACCAATGAGAAGATGACTCATCCACGAACGCCACCTCAGTGTGCTTACTGGCCAGGCACGTGAGGCAGCGATCATGACCACCTGGCGCCAGGTAACGACTGCATCCAGAAACACATGGGTGACACGTTGTCTGTAGCAAAACCCAACTCGTCTTTACAAAGACGAAACGTCGAGTTTGCCAGATGCAACGTCATCTTTAAAAAGACGCACCCATGAATGCTCTTTTAGGGAAAAAGCTCTTTTAGCGTGCTGAAGCACACAGGGGAGATGGTCGCCTGCAACACAAACAGGGGGTAGTGCAACCTGATGTGTGCAATCCACTCGACACGGGAAGAACCACCGCCGCTGTAGCGCCGTACCACCAGCACGAGAGTCTTCCAAAGAGCGTGCTCAACTCGTTGAATTCACTCGTCAGCAGAAGTCAGGAGCAGAACGATGTAACCGCTCGGCTCCGAAGCGAAAAGCTGAATACGCCCTGCACCTGCTGCCTTATACTCAGACTGTGATCAGCGGCAGCTGGATGCAATAATCGCATGCCAATGTGCATTGGCTCGTTTAGTTACACTAGAAGTGGATTGGTCTCTCTAAGCGAGATCCCATTCCGTCGGTCACCCGACATGACTCGGAGTAACCGACTGAAAGGGAACCTGGTAGTTTCCATAATGATTTGTCTGTCTCGCACCTTACAAAGCCGCATTACAAAAAGATTCAAGAGGAGGGTATGTGTACCTAAAAAGTTTTTATTTATTTTCTCATGTGAGGGTTGAAAATTGGCTTTGGCTGTTGGACTGTCAGATATTGTGTAATATTTTCAGTCAGTTTGTTTTTTCAGAGGTGAAATTATTAAAAAGGCAAACCATAAATAATAAAAATAATAATGATAATAACCTTGTGTCATATTTGAAGATACTTCAAAATAAAGAAAAATAAAACCTGTTTTTAACAGATGTAACTAAAATGTTGCATGGAAAAAACATATTTTAATTTATCCTGAACAGTGGCCAAATTGATCTTGCTAACAGGGATCAATATGAGAAATCAGACTCAGACTCCCAGAATCACCACTTCCGCGAGGGATTCAGAGAAAATCTCTACAAGATCTTCCAGGTAGGGAAAAAATATTGTAAGTTTATATTTATATGATAAAAAATAGATTATTGAACAAATGTAAAACTGTGTTTGATTTATTTATTTATTCATTTGTTTATTTTATTTTTTAAGACAATTAATATTTGCAGTGTTTATAGTAGTATTTTTTCAGCAGCAGTGTTGTACACGTGTCCACAACCCCACAATGTTGGACGTGTTTCAGTGTTTAGTATATAAAATGACCTCTAGTTTTGTATGCTTGAATATAGAGACAGACATAATTGCTTCTAATTTACTAAATTACTACAGAAACTAAGTAACATCTTCATTAACTATGTAATTATCTCCATATGATTTGTTACTTTCCGATGTTGTCAAATTGTCACAACTGGCTTCAGGCTACAGTTACGTTGATATTTGGACATTTTCACTTTTCTCTACCTCAGTTGGTACTTATGTTACATTTCTGCTGCCTTTAAGAAGTTTACCAAGTAAAAGCTTTCATTTAGAAGAGGTAGGTCACTCTATCTTTGGTGTTGTGCTTCTCTTTGCTTGCTGGGTCTGACATCATTATGAATTATCATGAATTGTTAATTAGCCAGCACTAGTCAATAAGGAATTTTAGTGCATGCAAATACATATGTGTCGATCTGCAAGTAAGGAAACATTTTATTTTATTACCAAAACTTGTCATACACAATCAAAACATTAAATATATTAAATATCAATTTAGGATACTGATTCTTAATGTGTGCAAATAAGCGAAAAACAAAAATAATTAAATGCTATATTTAAATTAAAATTATATTTAACTGGATGATGCGACGGCAGCCACAGTACAACTGTGCCAGTGCGCTCACCACACACCAGCTACTGGTGGAGAGGAGAATATCAAATATACACTACCGTTCAAAAGTTTGGTGTTTTGAGTTTCTTATGCTCATCAAGGCTGCATTTATTTGATCAAAAACACAGGAAAAATGTAATATTGTGAAATATTATTACGATGTAAAATAAAGTTTTTCTATTTTAATATACATTAAAATCTAATTTATTCCTGTGATGCAAAGCTGAATTTTCAGCATCATTACTCCAGTCTTCAGTGTCACATGATCATTCAGAAATCATTCTAATATGCTGATTTATTATTAGAATTATCAATGTTGGCAACAGTTTTTGGGGGAAAAAAAAACATTTAACAAAAACCCACCAATTCACTCTCTCAACAAATTAGAATATGGTGACATGCCAATCAGCTAATCAACTCAAAACACCTGCAAAGGTTTCCTGAGCCTTCAGAATGGTCTCTCAGTTTGGTTCACTAGGCTACACAATCATGGGGAAGACTGCTGATCTGACAGTTGTCCAGAAGACAATCATTGACACCCTTCACAAGGAGGGTAAGCCACAAACATTCATTGCCAAAGAAGCTGGCTGTTCACAGAGTGCTGTATCCAAGCATGTTAACAGAAAGTTGAGTGGAAGGAAAAAGTGTGGAAGAAAAAGATGTACAACCAACCGAGAGAACCGCAGCCTTATGAGGATTGTCAAGCAAAATCGATTCAAGAATTTGGGTGAACTTCACAAGGAATGGACTGAATCTATGGGGTATTGTCAAGAGGAAAATGAGAGGAAAATGAGAAACAAGAGACCAAAAAATGCAGATGAGCTGAAGGCCACTGTCAAAGAAACCTGGACTTCCATATCACCTCCATGGCACGCCGAATTGAGGCAGTAATTAAAGCAAAAGGAGCCCCTACCAAGTATTGAGTACATATACAGTAAATGAACATACTTTCCAGAAGGCCAACAATTCACTAAAAATGTTTTTTTTTTTTATTGGTCTTATGAAGTATTTTAATTTGTTGAGATAGTGAATTGGTGGGTTTTTGTTAAATGTGAGCCAAAATCATCACAATTAAAAGAACCAAAGACTTAAACTACTTCAGTCTGTGTGCATTAAATTTATTTAATACACGAGTTTCACAATTTGAGTTGAATTACTGAAATAAATTAACTTTTCCACAACATTCTAATTTATTGAGATGCACCTGTATAGTATTTTTATACTTGTACATAATCCGCCTATATTGTGTTTATACCTTCTCATTTGCACATTGTATTGTATTTACAACCATTTGCATCAAGCTGGTCTCTGGTACCTCACAACTTTCCACTTCTTAAAAATCTTTTAAATATACATATATATTTTTATTTATTTTTATACTTATTTATACATATTGCTATTTGCACTTCTGGTTAGATGCTAAATGCATTTCATTGGCTCTGTACATGTACTCTGCACAATGACAATAAAGTTAAATCTAATCTAATAAATATGTTAATGTACATACCGGCACTAATCTTATGTGCATGTATGAGTTGGATGAAGTTTGTTGTTCTACACCTCTTTGTGTGTGTTTTGTTTTTAGATACTTGAGGAAAAAATAACTCTATTTATGAAGAATGAGCTGGAAAAATTCAAGAAAATATTAAACAAAGAGAACACACAATACTTTAAGGACTTTATAGAGGACATGTGTTATATCAAAGAAGCAGCTCTTGATATCACACTCTATTACCTGAGAGATATGAAGCAAGATGAAGTTGCAGATGCTCTAAAAGGTAAGAAAGTTATGAATATCCGTCATATTGTCACTTATTCAATTCAATTTGTGTTTTTGCATAGCACTTTTCATGATTCAAATCATTCCAAAGCAGCTTTCTGCATTATAGAAGCAAATTTTCTGCATTATATTTAGGAGTAGCTTATCAGTGGTGATTATGTCAGGTGATGTCCATATGGCAGAAATGTACAGTAAAATCATGCAGTTAGTTAATGACATATTCAAAAGGACGGTGAACACTATCAACAGCAATGATTATATATTGCGATCAAACTTATAACAAAATTTGGTAGTTTTCCCAGACAGCAACATAGTTTTGGCCCAGATCCAGCCCACATCTGGCCAGTGTGAAATCCATGTGGGCCAGATGTGGGCCAGATCTGGGCCGACACTGCTTGCTGTCTGGGTTGTATGTTGGTTCAGGGTTGGCTGAAGTTCTCTGAGGAGTTGACATCTCTTCTCAGGTGTTCAGTCACCTTTGTAAGGGCTGGATCCAGACTGAAGCTGCTTTTCTAACCAAGCAAAAAATTATAATGTGCATTTGAACAGATATAATGGAAGTACAAGGTTATGAGATACATTATGTGAATGCTTGGCTAAAGAGATGTGTCCTTAATCTAGATTTAAACAGAGCGAGTGTGTCTGAACCCCGAAAATTATCAGAAAGGCTATTCCAGAGTTTGGGAGCCAAATGCGAAAAAGCTCTACCTCCTTTAGTGGACTGTGCTATCCTAGGAACTACCAAGAGTCCAGAGTTTTGCGACTTTAGGGAGCGTGATGGATTGTAGCGTGATAGAAGACTAGTTAGGTAGGCAGGAGCTAAACGTTTTAGGGCCTTATAAGTACTAATATTTTGTAACTGATACAGAACATAATAGGTAGCCAGTGCAGAGAATGTAAAATTGAGGTAATATGATCATATTTTCTTGACCTGGTAAGGACTGTAGCAGCTGCATTTTGGATTACCTGTAGCTTGTTTATTGAATTGAATTATTATTGAATTACAATAGTCCAGTCTTGAGGTCATGAATGCATGAACTAGCTTCTCTGTATCAGAAACAGGTAACATGTTAAATAGCTTGGCAATGTTTCTTAGATGGAAGAATGCTGTTTTTGTAACATGAAATGATTTTAAAAAGACAAGTTGCTGTCTAATATAACATCCAAATTTTTCACTGTAGAGGAAATAACACATCCGTCTAGATGCAAATTGTAATCTAAGAGATTCTGTGTACTGTTTTTTGGTCCAATAAGTCATATCTCTGTCTTATCCAAATTAAATAGGAGAAAATTCTTGGTCATCCAATCTTTTACATTTTTAACACACTCTGTTAGCTTAGATAATTTAGAAGTTTCATCTTGTCTTGTTGAAATATATAGTTGAGTATCATCAGCATAGCAATGGAAACTAATCCCGTATTTTGTAATAATATTACCAAGGGGAAACATGTATATTGAAAATAGCAGAGGGCCTAAGACAGATCCTGGCGGCACTCCATACTTTACTGGCGTGAATTGAGAAGATTAAATAAACAAAATAATAACTATTGGACAGGTAGGATCTAAACCATCTTACAGCCTGTCTTTGAATACCCATATAGTTTTGTAATCAAACTAAGAGTATGTCATGATCTATAGGAGTGGTTTTCAAACCCTGGGCCGCGGCCCAGAGACTTAAAAATAGGTCACCAGGATGATTTAAGGAAGATGTATACATGTAACAAATCCAAGACTCTGGGAAGAAGGAAGCGTCAAACGTAACTTTAATAGCAAAATAAACATTAACAACAAAATGAAAGTAAGCGGCACCGGCCTCACAGCAGACTCCAGTGCATATCTGTGTTTGTGTGTATCAGTCAGAATCCACTCACCGCTCAAAACGCCAGACTTTTTGTTCAGTCCTGCAAGCTAATCCTCTCATTATAACAAAGTATAGATGCTGTCACGCTCTGCTTCTGTGCTGGAGATGAAGGAGACTCACACACTCACAAAACTAGCAATGAGATGCAGCCTTTGTCTGATGCAAGCAGCAAGTCATTTGTAATTTTAACAAGTGCAGTTTATGTGCTATGGTGGGGTCTGAAACCTGACTGGAATTCTTCATATATATAATTTTGTTGCAGGAAGGAGCACAATTGAGCAGACAACTTTTCTAAAATTTTATACATAAACTGAAGATTTGAAATGTCTGTAATTTGCCAGTTCACTAGGATCTAGTTGTTGTTTCTTAAGAGGCTTAATAACCACCAGCTTGAATGGTTTTGTGACATGACCTAGAGATAACGATGAGTTAATAATATTGAGAAGCGGTTCTTCTGCAACGGGTAACAACTCTTTCAGTAATTTAGTGGGTACAGCATCTAATAAACATGTCGTTGGTTTTGATACAATGGTAAGTTTATTTAGCTCTTTAGATGTAAAGCACTGCAGTTTTTTGGGTGTGATGAATGAAGCTGAATTACAAGATGCTGTCGATTCTACATTTGTTATTGTATTTCTGATGTTATCTATTTTATCAGTGAAGAAATTCATAAAGTCATTATTACTAAACTGTGAGGGAATATTTAGTTCTGGTGACGTCTGATTATTTGTTAATCTAGCCACTGTGCTAAATAAAAACCTTGGATTGTTTTGGTTATTTTCTATGAGTTTGCGGATATACTCAGCCCTGGCAGCTTTTAGAGCATGTCTATAGCTGGAAACTGTTTTTCCACACAATTCTAAAAACTTCCAAGTTAGTTTTTCTCCATTTGTGCTCAAGAGTTGCTTTCTTGAGAGAATGCGCATTACTGTTGTACAATGCGCAGTACATTTTTCTTTAACCTTTTTTAATTTGACGGGGGCAACAACTTCTAATGTATTAGAGAAGATAGTGCCCATATTGCTAATCATTTTGTCTAGTTCATGTGCATTGATGGGTACACAGAGCAGTTGAGACAAATCAGGCAGGTTCTTTGTGAATCTATCTTTAGTGGTTGGAACAATAGTTCTACCCAGACAATAACGCAGAGCCATGTAGTTAATATCAGTAATACGCAGCATGCACGATACAAGGTAGTGGTCAGTAACATCATCATTTTGAAGTACAATATCTATATTAGTAAGTTTAGTTCTGTGCGATATAATTAAATCTAGCGTATGATTAAAATGATGTGTGGGCCCGGTGATGTTTTGCTTGACACCAAAAGAGTTTATGAAGTCTGTAAACGCAAGTCCTAAAGCAGGGCGATTCAATTGGCGGCCCGCCAATCATCTTCATCCGGCCCGAGGAAGAGAGTACGCAGGTTGCACATTCGCCTTGAATTGTTCTTGCACTAATTAGTTTGCAACACTGGCCCTGGCCAGCCAAAAAGAAAAGGGAGAGACGCAATAACAACAATCTAACGGAGACCGCAACATCAATAGATGGCAGCGTTGACAAGCGCTTATGTGAGGGAGTTATGAGATATCCACAATTCTAACGTTAGTTTAAACAAGTTTAAAGGCAGTGTTATCGGTCATAACTTCTGGCGAGGGGGCGTAGATGGATTGGGCTGGGTGATGGGTTTGGTCCCCCTATGCTATAGGGGTGGGCGATATGGCAAAAATATCATATCACGTTTTTTTTTTTTTAGAAATATCACGATTCTTTATCATGTTGTTTTTTCTATTTTGCAAGTTGTTTGAGCATTACAGCCAAACTAATTTCCCTATTATAAAGACAGCCTTTTAAGGTAACTAAATATAAAAAAGGATGGTCGATATTTAGGCCAAAGTGGCCAAATCTTTGTCATTATTTTATCTTTGTTATTAAAAAATTAGAACAAAGATACACATTACAAATACACACAATATACAAATAAAATAAACAGTGTTTTATTTTCATGTAGGCTACAATAGGTGTATTTAGCAGGAGCAGTCAAGAAATTGAATGAACAAATTTAAAAATAAAACACTATATAGACTGATTCCTATTAAAGCAACTGTATTAAAGTTTTTCAGTCAAGAGTAGTGAGTGATTTTTCTCTTTGTGTTTGGTGTTTTACTAACATTAAAGGAATAATTCACCCAAAAAAAAAATATATTATTTTTATATAATTCGCCCCAAAATTATTTTTATATCATCATTTACTCACTCAAAAGTTGTTTTAAACCTCAATGAGTTTCATTCTCCTGCTGAACATAAATGCTCTTTTGAAGAATGTGGAAAACCAAACAGTTGCTGGTCCACAGTGACTTCCATAGTATTTTTTTCCTACTGTCAAAGTCAATGTGGACCAGCAACTGCTTGGTTACCCAGATTCTCCAAAATATCTTCTTTTGTGTTCAGCACAAGAAAGAAATTAATACAGGTTTGGGACAACATGTGAGTGAGTAAATAATGACAGAAATAAAACTTTAGGGTGAACTATCCCTTTAATTACAGTCGGTAGCATGTTTAGTACTGTCCCTTTAAGACCTGCACACATCTAATATACAGGCATGCATCCGTTTCTCTCAGCTGTTTACTTTCATTTTAGACATAACCAACTGAGTCTATACATAAACCTTGTGTGTTTTGACACTATTATCACAAAACATAACTTAGTTCAGTAATTAGGCGCTGTTTGACGGGCTTTTTCGTACGCGCGCTTCGGGTGTATATGTGCGCAGAAAAAAGCGCATGTCTGACCAGCGCATGAAAGAAACGTTCAACCGGCATGGCTTTAAAGGAGATGCAAATAATGTACTTTTGTGATTGTGAATAAGTGCAGTGTCCCATGAGAGTAACTCTACTGCTGAGTTAACACTGATGTGAATGTATGTGGCGTTGTAGCCTACTTTATATTGAAATGGAGGTGCTAGAACTGCAGCTGATATTTCTTCAAAAAAAGCAGATCTTGGAGACATTTTTATCGTCCACGATCAAAAATCGTCATATCGAACACCCCTACCCTCGGCAGAAATCGCAGACCAGGGGCACCGGACTGCAAGGGCACTTTACCGTCGGACCTCAAAGGGGCAGGGGCTCGTACTTACATTTAAATTAATCATTTGGTACAATGCACTTATTGTGTACATGTTTTTACATTGTACATATATTTTTTAAAATACCTATATGTAGTTACATATGTAATTAATTTCTGTAATTACATTTAAAATTACACTGCTGGCCCATCCATTACACCTTAATCCACCCTTAAACCTATCCATACCACCAAACCTGTCCCTAACCTTACCTGTATCCCACCTCAATAGCAGCAAAAGTGTTTTGCAATACAATATGACAAATACCTTGTACTTATTTTTTGATGTAAGTACATAGTAGTTAAGGCCACCTAATATAAAGTGTGACCAAAAGTTGTTATATTTTTAAAGCCTATTAAATGTTAAAAATAATATCATAATATTTCAATTATACTGTAACATTAAATGGCTATAATTAATGGCTAAAATTAAAGGAAAAAATGGATTTAATAGAGACAACAGTAAAATTATTTGTATCAATGATACTTCGTTAATAATAGGCTAGTAAAAAGATACCATTAAACACATTTAAATATACCATCTTTATGTTGTTTCTATATTAATTTGAAGCTCAGTGTGAAAATATGACAACACGCGTTTAGTCACATTTTTGAATTAATTACAGAAAACTTTAATTGAATGGCAGACAGCACTAATGTTAACCTTTTATAGATGTAACTGTTGGTAATATTAGTTAATTTTACTGCTGAATATGCATTTAAATTTAATTTCCAATTTTATTAAATAAGTAAATACAAGTAGTTAGAACAATTCTGAGGACATAGGAACGAAAAAGAAATAAAATACAAAATAAAAAGGGTGGAGAAATAGCTTGCACCAACATACATACACACTTCCAACAATATGTTTTTTTTTTTTTTTTTCTCTTCGCTCTCCATTTATTAGTAAATCAGGGGCAGGGGAAGGAAACTGTAAAGGCCAGGTATAGAGAAAGGTTTTTTTTTATTTTCTTACCTCTTCCTTTAATATATATTTATTTGTTTGTTTAATGTGACAAGAAGGGTTGCCAGGTAGTGTGCAATGTTTCTGTATTACCAAGTACAGTATATCTGATCTTTTCTATTTGAATAAACTGCATCAGGTCATGCATCCAATGAAAGAAGCTGGGTGGGGAAGGATTTTTCCAGTTAATTAATATAAGTCATTTAGCAATTATCAAGCAAAAAGCGAGTGCGTTTGACTGTAAGGCTGACAAGGAAACATTTATGGGGTTGAGTCCAAATAATGCTACTAGGGGGCATGGTTCAATATCTAAACTAAAACATTCGGAAACTGATTTAAAAATTGATGACCAGAAAGAAGTCAAGTATGATAAAGAGTAGCTGGAGCTTGTCGACACCGATCACAAGTTGGATCAAAACCAGGGTTAATTTTAGACAATTTGGCCTTTGTCCAATACACTCTATGCAACAACTTAAACTGTATAAGACAATGACGAGCACATATAGAAGAAGTATTTACACGACAAAGGGCTTTGGACAATTACTCGTCTGAAAAAACATGATTAAGATCTGATTCCCAATTCTGTTTTATTTTAGAGAGGGGTGAAGAGCCGGACTGCATAATTAATTAAAAAATTGTTTTATAAATATTGGAGACAGTACCTTTACAGAGTTTAGTTTCTATAACTTGATCAATCTCTTGTTTAGGAGGTGCTTGAGGGAAATGAGAAAATGTATTTCTTATGAATTCACGAGTCTGAAGATATTGAAAAAAATGGGTTTTGGGAAGATACATTTTTTCTAACAAATAAGAAAAAGAGACGAATGTATTCTCCTGAAAAAGATCATTAATGTCTACAATGCCCCTTCTAAACCATAATGCAAAAGATCCATCTAAAATAGAGGGTAAAAAGGAAGGATTTTTATATATAGGAGACAGGCCTGACATTGCCTGAAAACCAAAATGTTCCCTAAATTGTTTCCAAATTTTAAAGCTGTGTAGTACTAAAGGGTTGGAAGAATAATTGGATGCCTTTAATGCTAACGAAGAGCATAATAAAGCATGCAGGGACACTTGAGTACAGGAACCACATTCCATTTCAGCCCATGCCGGGACCCACTAGCAAAGTCCATAGTGTGACTGGCTCCAATATAAAATACTATGAATATTTGTTGCCCAGTAATAGACTAAGAAATAAGGAAGTGCAAAACCACCTAGTTTTTTGGGTTGTTGAAGAAATTATTTCTGGATTCTTATTGGACCTCCGTTCCAAATAAAATCAGAAATCACTTGATCTAAAGTCTTAAAGAATGTTTTTGGTATGACAACTGGAAATACTTTGAAATAGGAAAAGAAATTTAGGAAGAATATTAATTTTTATAGTATTGATTCTTCCTGTAAGAGAAAGTGGGAGAGTTGTCCACTTAGCAAGATCCTGTTTTGTTTTCTCCAAAATTGCAATAAAATTATGCTTAAAGATGTCAACATATCGTCCCCTTGGATTTATAAGGTTCTATCTGACATTTTTTGTCAAAGTTTAGTTATTCACATATTCTTATTCTGTGACAATTTATTTACATGATGGGTTTTTTTTTTTTTTTTTTAAGTTTTGTACATTTTAGGACTTTTTATTTAGAAAACAAAAAGGTTCGATCTACAAAGTTGAACTCTAACTTGGTTCTATAAGGTTCTATCTGTGAATCCGCCAATCAGCACTTCAAATGCATGCAAGAGGACCAATCAGGATCAAAGTTCTTTGTCATGTTGCCGGACTGCTCCGTAACAACAGGAAAAATTAAACATTAAACAACAATAATTACGTGTCTGCATAATCAATAAGTGCAATTCACCTTTATTCCACAAAGTGGCACTGTTTAAAACATAACGATGATGTGATTTTTCACTCATAATTAGCGCATGCATAAAACAAATAATCATCTGCAAAAATTGAACTGGCTTGAATGGCTTTACTGCAGAGCAATTACTGCACATAATGAAATATAAGTGTCACCGTCGTTTGATGGTGGATGTGGTGAATAGTGAACAAAATATTGTTTTTGAAGATGCTGAAAACGATAGTTTTGAGAATATATTGAGATTGTGAATATGAGCCAGATACTGAATGTATACTGGGGAAATGCGCTCTGACGATGGCAGTGATGGTAAAATCATCTGCTCAAATCGAACCCTTCTAAGTTTCAAAAGGTAAGAAAGTATGCTTATTTTATTCTTTTTTTTTATTTTATGTTCTTAAAATATCAGGAGACTTTGCTTTTGCAGCAATTAGAGACCCATCTGTGCTGGATATAAGTCTGGGTCGCTAAACACCCGAATTTGTAATGATTGGCGAAATATTCATACAGTGTAAAGTCTTAAAATGTCTTACATTTTACAACATTAAAGGGTTAGTTCGCCCATTTAAGACATGAAGTTGTATGCAATCCTTACCAGCACTATAGTGCATACACACTGACCCTTTAGTCACCTCCCTGGTCAGAGTTCTGGCCGCTGGAAGTTTTTCAAGATAGTACTCCCGGTTAGTTTCCGGGGCCTCAAAACTGTCATCACAAAAACATCACAACATCACAAAAAACACGCCTGACAAAATTCATACCTCAGTTTTAATCGGCACTATTTTCTTTCCATTTCTATCAATCCGCGCTGCTGTCAACGTCAACAGTGCGCACGTTCAGATCAGCTGTTCCATAGTGTTTACACAATCGAATGACAACGACATAAAAAGTAGAAAATGAACAATGGTGCGAACTTGTAAATTATCAGGCTGTGACCACAAGAATGTGCCGGGATCACCGTTCAGATTCCATCGTTTTCCAGTTTCGGATATAGCTACGAGACAGCTTTGGCTGGTTGCCATCGGCTACTCTGCTGGAGCTAAAATATGGAGAATCAAGGATTTCCGTGTGTGCAGTGCTCACTTCAGCGAAGACGATTACATCCCCAACCAAGGAGGAAAAAGAAACAAAATGATTTTAAAGAGTTTTGCTGTACCAGTACCACGGGTAAGCTCTATTTACTAACTTTATGATCCAATGTCTAAACTGTACGGTAAACAAGCTGAAAATTACTTTCATCATCATCTGTTCCGTCTGACATTGTGCTAAAATTGGTTTCGTCATCAGAAGTTTCGTAGTCAGACATGTTGTCAGCCAGTCGCGCTATCAACAGATGATCTGAACGTGCGCACTGTTGACGTTGACAGCAGCGCGGATTGATAGAAATGGAAAGAAAATAGTGCCGATTAAAACTGAGGTATGAATTTTGTAAGGCGTGTTTTTTGTGATGTAAATTATTCAAGCTTTGAAACCCAAATACTTTTTTCACGTAAAAACGCACAGTTTTGAGGCCCCGGAAACTAACCGGGAGTACTATCTTGAAAAACTTCCAGCGGCCAGAACTCTGACCAGGGAGGTGACTAAAGGGTGAGTCAGTGTGTATGCACTATAGTGCTGGTAAGGATTGCATACAACTTCATGTCTTAAATGGGCGAACTAACCCTTTAAGCCTTAAATATCAAATAGCCAACAATTTAAATGATAGGGCCTTAATTACCACAATAAACGTCAGCATATCGGCCATACTGATTTAAAGAGGAAGCCATTTTCCCTGTCCCGCTTTTTGTGGAATAAAGTCCTGGTCAGATGGATTAGAGTAACGTTAGCTGCCTTAACTGTTCCCTCAATAATGTATTTAATTATCCACTATAACTCTAGCTAAAATTAACATAAGCACTGAACAAAATATTTAGTATTGCCCTTTGTGCCTAACTTAACCAAGAAAAAATTATTTGTCCTAAAATATGGAATAAATGTGATAAAGAAAGCATTAAATTTACCTTTCTCATACATGTTGACATATTGTTACAACACTAATTTTATGTTTTAAAACAAATTATAAAAAAATCTATTTGTATTTCTTGAAAATTGTTGCTTCAATTAATGTTTTGCAAGATAGAACCTTATAATTCCAAGCGGAAAATGACTTTTTAGAATTAGAAGGTTCTATCTGCATTTGACCTGTTCCAAATATCCCCATTTAAAAATTTGTACATTGTACATTTAGAATACATTTAGGGTCTCTGTCATTTTCATGTAGGAAAGAGACTTGTTCCCCATATAATTTTTGCTATATGGAATGCAAAAACTTTGAAGCTCGATATCTCAAAACCACTCAGAATGCAGATAGAACCTTATCATTCCAAGGCGACAATATTTCTGTGTTACAGTTACTCCCAGGTATCGGAAATTGTCTGAGGCTAATTTAAATGGTAATATTGACGTTGGAAGAGATCTTGCAGCAGAGTTGATTGGGAAAACTCACTCTTATGTAAATTTAATTTATAACCTGAGACACCACTGAACTGTCTTAGAACATTTAAGACATGGGAAAGACAGGTTTCTGGATCTGAAACATATAATACCACGTCATCTGCATAGAGAGAAATTTTCTGTTCTTTTCCTGCTCCTGCACCAGTGATATTGTGATTATTACGAAAGGAGATTGCAAGAGGTTCTATAGCTATAGCAAACAAAAGGGGGGACAGCGGGCAACCCTGTCTAGTGCCACGGTGAAGACGGAAATAATCAGAACTAATACCATTTGTTTTACAGACACCAAGGGAGAAGAATATATGAGTTTTACCCAGGAAACAAATTTATCACCAAACCCAAATTTTTTTAATGTATAGAATAAATAGTCCCACTCAACACGATCGCATGCTTTCTCCGCATCAAGAGAGACTAAGGCCTCAGGCACAAATGTGTCAGACGATGTGTAAATTGTTCATCAACCTTCTGAGATTAAAAAAGCCCTGCCTATTTTTAATAAAACCAGTTTGGTCCTGATGAATGATGTCTTGAATAACAGTTTCTAAACTAAGAGAGGGAACCTTTGCCAGAATTCTTATATCTATGTTTAGAAGTGAAATTGGACGGTATGGCCCACACTCCAATGGATTTTTATCAGGTTTTAAAAGAAGAGAGATTGATGCCTGGCACAAAGAAGGAGGGAGACCATCATTATTTAGAGATTCTTCAAAGACCGAGAGAAGCAGCGGGGAAAGCTGAGGGGAAACTGTTTTTAAAAACTCTGCGGGAAAGCCATCTGGACCCTGAGATTTTCCGCTTTGCATTTGTGCAATGGATTGTAAAATTTCAGCTAAACTAATAGGTTCATCCAATTTGACTTTTGATTCAATATTAATTTGAGGAATGTTGAGCTCATCAAAAAAAAAAAAAGGGATTCTGACTGATACAGTGAGGAGTAAAAAGATTTAAATTCATTATTAATTTCTTGGGGGTCTGATACAATATTGCCTTTTGGGTATGGATTTGGGTGATCAAATTTTTGCAGTTTTAAGTCTAAGTTGTAGTGCCAGTGCTTTACCTGATTTATCACCAATCTCATAAAAATGGTGTCGTGATTTAAGGCGAGACACTGCAGGTGAATAGGGTAAAAAAAATAACTAATAGATGATTGATGACATTGATAATTGCAAACATTTTTTGTATTACAAGTTTTCTAAAATGTTAGGTTTAAATATGCAAATGAGGCATTATTTAATGAAATATGCACTAATTTGCATACATTTCTAGTACAAAAATCTAAACACCGGATGAAGTCAGTTTCAAAATTCTTGTTTAATTTTTTTGACATATTACAGTCAAAAGTTTTTACAGAGGGAATTTTGGGTATCTCATTTTGTCACTCCATAATTCAGAAAATACTTAGAACAGACAGAAAACACTATATTTTGACAATTTTGGGGGGGTTAAAATGTTGTATATAATCAAGCAAATTATACAGTGAGGAAAATAAGTATTTGAACACCCTGCTATTTTGCAAATTCTCCCACTTAGAAATCATGGAGGGTCTGAAATTGTCATCGTAGGTGCATGTCCACAGTGAGAGACATAATCTAAAAAAAAATCCAGAAATCACAATGTATGATTTTTAACTATTTATTTGTATGATACAGCTGCAAATAAGTATTTGAACACCTGTCTATCAGCTAGAATTCTGACCCTCAAAGACCTGTTAGTCTGCCTTTAAAATGTCCACCTCCACTCCATTTATTATCCTAAATTAGATGCACCTGTTTGAGGTCGTTAGCTGCATAAAGACACCTGTCCACCCCATACAATCAGTAAGAATCCAACTACTAACATGGCCAAGACCAAAGAGCTGTCCAAAGACACTAGAGACAAAATTGTACACCTCCACAATGCTGGAAAGGGCTACGGGGAAATTGCCAAGCAGCTTGGTGAAAAAGGTCCACTGTTGGAGCAATCATTAGAAAATGGAAGAAGCTAAACATGACTGTCAATCTCCCTCGGACTGGGGCCCCATGCAAGATCTCACCTCGTGGGGTCTCAATAATCCTAAGAAAGGTGAGAAATCAGCCCAGAACTACACGGGAGGAGCTGGTCAATGACCTGAAAAGAGCTGGGACCACCGTTTCCAAGGTTACTGTTGGTAATACACTAAGACGTCATGGTTTGAAATCATGCATGGCACGGAAGGTTCCCCTGCTTAAACCAGCACATGTCCAGGCCCGACTTAAGTTTGCCAATGACCATTTGGATGATCCAGAGGAGTCATGGGAGAAAGTCATGTGGTCAGATGAGACCAAAATATAACTTTTTGGTCATAATTCCACTAAACGTGTTTGGAGGAAGAAGAATGATGAGTACCATCCCAAGAACACCATCCCTACTGTGAAGCATGGGGGTGGTAGCATCATCTTTGGGGTGTTTTTCTGCACATGGGACAGGCGACTGCACTGTATTAAGGAGAGGATGACCGGGGCCATGTATTGCGAGATTTTGGGGAACAACCTCCTTCCCTCAGTTAGAGCATTGAAGATGGGTCGAGGCTGGGTCTTCCAACATGACAATGACCCGAAGCACACAGCCAGGATAACCAAGGAGTGGCTCTGTAAGAAGCATATCAAGGTTCTGGCGTGGCCTAGCCAGTCTCAGACCTAAACCCAATAGAGAATCTTTGGAGGAGCTCAAACTCCGTGTTTCTCAGCGACAGGCCAGAAACCTGACTGATCTAGAGAAGATCTGTGTGGAGGTGGGCCAAAATCCCTCCTGCAGTGTGTGCAAACCTGGTGAAAAACTACAGGAAACGTTTGACCTCTGTAATTGCAAACAAAGGCTACTGTACCAAATATTAACATTGATTTTCTCAGGTGTTCAAATACTTATTTGCAGCTGTATCATACAAATAAATAGTTAAAAATCATACATTGTGATTTCTGGATTTTTTTTTTAGATTATGTCTCTCACAGTGGACATGCACCTACGATGACAATTTCAGACCCCTCCATGATTTCTAAGTGGGAGAACTTGCAAAATAGCAGGGTGTTCAAATACTTATTTTCCTCACTGTATATGAACAAATCCCTCTGTAAAAACCTTCAGGATATAGACAGGAATAAAAATGTAAAGTTTGGTGTGTGTAAGTGCTACTGAAGTGGAGATTTATGGCTCAGTGTAGGAGAAAAAACGAATTTTGAGAAAACAGCCTTTAAAAATATGTATTGTAATTGAAATCTATTGACACAAATAGATAAAGTGCTATAAAAGAAACACTTAACAGTGTCTTTTGGATGTTTTCGTTCTACTAGTCTGAAAAACATGCCCAAAATCTCAAAATTGACAGGTGCATAAAAAAAAACTGTGTTTTTGCCTGCAGTGTCTCCCCTTAAGCAGAAGCTGTTCAGCCTGGGTGGTGGAAAGAAGGTTATATTCAGATTGCAAAAAAATCGCTTGGGTGTTGTGCGTAAATCTGGTCTAGTTTACCAATTTGTTCAGAAAGTTCAAAAAGTCTTTTATGACGCAAATTTTTTATATAAGCAGAACGAGAAATTATTTCCCCACGTAAATAGACTTTGAGCGTTTCCCAAAGTAAGGATGCAGAAATCCCCTCTGTAGAATTCATTTCAAGAAACGTGGAGATCTTTTTTTAGATAAACTGAACAAAATGGCTATCTGATATAAGTAATACATTCATTCATACATTCAAGAAGATATAGGACAGCCAGGAAGGGCCAATTCAAGAATTACTGGAGCATGATCGGAGACAATTATACTATCATAAGAGGCAGACTTTACTAGAGGAGTAAGTTTACTGTCAATAAAATAAAATAAAAAAATCAATACGCGTGTAAGTATGATGAGCTGAAGAAAAAAAGGAAAAGAAGTGGGATTCAAGTGGGATTCAGAATTCGCCATACATCAGCTACTCCATACAACTCCAAAAAGGAATTAATTGTTTTAGAAGATTGGGATAGAAGAGCTGATTTGGGAGATGACCTATCTAGAACAGTGTTTAAAACACAATTAAAGTCACCTCCCATAATCAGCTGGTAAAGATTCAAGTCTGGAAGTTTAGAGAAAAGTTTAATTAAAAAAGTCTGGATTATCCCAGTTAGGTGCGTTAATGCTTGCCAAGGTGATTTTATTATTATAGAGGGTGCCTGAGACGATCACAAACCTACCATTGGGGTCTGACATAACATTAGAAGGGTTGAATGGAGTATTCTTATTGATTAAGATGGCAGTACCTCTGGATTTACAATTAAATCCCGAATGGAAAACCTGTCCCACCCATGATCTCAGCAATCTTTTACGGCACAAAATTTTTAGATAAGTTTCCTGCAAAAAATATATAATGGCCATTAACTTGTTTAGATTAGTAAAAACTTTTACACTTTTCACTTTATTGTTTAAGCCTTTGATGTTCCAACTAATTATTTTAACCCTGCCCCCTCCGACTTGATCTACATTAGACTTTACTTATAAACAAGGGCTTAATTGAGTTAGAAAAGAAGTCAAAAGATTTTAGGAAGAGAGCATGAAATAAAGGAACAGTCAAATAAGAGATGACTGAAGGTGCACAAAACAAACAAACAAAAACTTAAACAACCCCTATCCCCTCCACGTGTCCAGAACGGACATAGAATCTAACATCCATAACCTTAATAAACCTAACTGAAAAGAACGTTACAGTCAGGTACAAAAGAAACCAGCTAACCAGTTCTTTCAACTTTGACTGTCCTTTCGGCAGCGTTCCGTGAACAGAAATAAGATATAGAGTGTTTTATCAGTAGTAAGTTGTACATGACTAACTTAAGGTAACTTAGTCTACGCAACTATTATGAAACAAGAACAAGTTTTATAAACTTAAAGTGATCAATGCTAAAGATGAACTGCAACATCGTGCATTATATTTACTGATGCGCAGTCGCTCTATTTAAGAGGAATGTCAGGCGCTTTCTAAACTCGTTCTTGATTTACATCCTTCATGTCAATCAAGCCTTGTTCACTGCAGTCTTGATAGTAGCAGTGAAAAAAAACATCGCTGCCTGCAGAGTTTGAAAGACATGCCGCTGCCCCTGGAAGTCTGGCAGGATGCAACATTCCGTAGGTGACGCCAGCGCTGCAAAGTGAAGCTTTCACGTCTTTAAACTCGGCACGGCACCTCGCAACCTCAGCAGACATGTCCGGGAAGATACGAATCACCACGCCGTTGAATTCCAGAGACCCCCGCTCATGGCTGAGTTTCAATATGAGTTCTTTGGTTTGGTAATGGTGGAGCCGGACGAGCATATGCCTTGGATATGCATTTGACTGTAGTTTTTGACCGACGCGATGAGCGCGATCGATTTCCAGAGGTCTCTCAAAGGCACTATCCCCAAACAATTTGGTAAAGAATGAAATCATGAAAGCAACCGGACTTTGTCCCTCCAATCCCTCTGGTATTCCAATGATCCTTTGGTTTTGCCTCCGCGAACGGTTCTCCAAATCATCCAACTTGAGTTTTAGGCTGCTGTTCTCTGCTTCCAGCGCGTTGCACAACGTCTCAACCGCTGTCAAATGGCCGTCTGAGTCGTTAAGTGCCATTTCAATGTCCACAATCTTCAGATGCAAATTCAGATTGCAGTGTTGAAACTTCCGAACGAATGGTAGATGATATTAATTCCTTCAAAGAAGCGGGTGTTAACTCATCCTCCACTTAGGCTGGAGCTGTAGCGTTAGCACTAGCTGCCTGCTCGTTCCCCTTTTCAGCCATCATTTCTGCTATGTTTCGTACCGATTTTCCAGGTTTTGGCATTTTTCCTTGTAAATATGTTACAGAGTCACTTACTTTATGAATATGTAACAAAAATAACTAAAACTGCTGAAAAAATAGATAAATGTTCACGGAGCGACTTCCACCTACGTCTAGTCACCACGAGGCATACCGGAAGTCCTCCAATTGTTTTTTTGAAGAATACGATAGGGGATATATTTTCACGTTATAGAAACAGAAATTATGGTGTATAAAGTTGATTTTAAGATTGAAAATATATGATAATTAACTTGACAGAGCTCCAAACTCAAAACACTTGGCAGCAACAAACAGGAAGTGATGTACTGTATCACAGAAAGTGATGTAAACGTATAAAATGTATGAGATAAACGTAAAATAAAATGTTGTTGTTCCTGTGTTTTTGTGTGTTAGATGAGCTGGTCTTCATTCATCAACAACAGCTAATATCCCACCTGAAGAAGAAGTATCAATCTGTGTCTGAAGGAATTGCAAAGCATGGTGACTCCAAGCTTCTAAATAACATCTACACAGATCTCCATATCACTCAAGGTTGTAGTGAACAGGTCAATACTGAACATGAGGTAAGACAGATTGAGGCTGTTTCCAGGCGTCATGAAACACAAGAGATACAGGTTGAATGCAAACATTTGTTTGAAGCACCTGAACAAGACAAGCAGATGAGAACTGTACTGACAAAAGGAGTTGCTGGCATCGGAAAATCAGTCTCTGTGCAAAAGTTTATTGTGGACTGGGCTGAAAGGTTAGAAAAAGCAAAAAAAGAAAAGGACGAAAAAGGAAAAGACCAAAAAGAAAATGAGGATATTAGCTTTATATTTCCTCTTCCTTTCCGTGAGATGAACTTAATACAGAAAGAAAAACAAAGTTTGATTGACATTATAAGTCAGTTTTTCCCTGAGATAAAAGGACTGAACCTTACAAGAAGGAATCAATTCAAAGTCCTGTTCATTCTTGATGGATTGGACGAATGTCGACTTCCCCTGAACTTTGAGGGTAATGAGACGTGGCGTGATGTTTCATCACCAGCCTCTCTGGATGTTCTCCTTACAAACCTCATCAAGGGAAATCTGCTCCCTTCAGCTCTCATCTGGATCACCACCAGACCAGCAGCAGCCATTAAGATTCCTCCTGACTGTATTGACCGGGTAACAGAGGTCAGAGGGTTCAATAATGCACAAAAGGAAGAGTACTTCAAAAAAAGATTCACAGATGAGAATCAGGCCAAAGAAATCATTGATCATGTTAAACAATCAAAGAGTCTCTTTATCATGTGCCACATCCCAGTCTTCTGCTGGATTTCAGCCACTGTTCTCCAGAACATTTTGGAGGAGAAAAAAAATGATGATCTGAAAAATAATCAGGCTGATGACGCCTCCAAAACACTGCAGGAATCAAATACTGAAGACACTCCCAAAACTCTGACACAAATGTACACACACTTTCTCCGCTTTCAGATCCTGCAGAGCAGACGAAAGTATGATGGAGAATTTAAACCAGATGTTTCATGGAATAAAGATGACATCCTTTCACTGGGGAATCTGGCATTTCATCAGCTGACAAAAAACAACCTGATCTTCTATGACGCAGACCTGGAAGCTTGTGGTATTGATGTCTATAAGGCATCAGTGCGTTCAGGCATGTGTACCCAGATCTTTAAGGAGGAAAGAGGTGTCACTGTTGGTACCATGTACTGCTTTGTTCACTTGAGCATTCAAGAGTTTATTGCAGCCCTTTATGCACATCTGTTTCTAGACATCAACAAGAAAAGTGTGTTTGTTCATGAGTCTACAGAACAGGAAAACAAAAATGAAACCATGATTGATTTGCTCAAGACTGCAGTGGACAAGGCACTCGAGAGTGACAATGGACACCTGGACCTTTTCCTTCGCTTTCTTCTCGGTTTGTCACTCCAGTCCAATCGACGACTCTTACAAGGTCTGGTGACACAGCCAAACAGGTCAGACAGTGACCACATCAAAAAGAAAATAGTTCAGTACATCAAGCAGAAATTCGAAGCTAATCTATCTCCAGAGAGATCCATCAATCTGTTCTACTGTCTGAATGAACTGAATGATCAAACTCTGGTGAAAGAGATTCAAACCCAACTTAGAGAAGGAAGTCTCTCATCTGGTGACCTTTCACCTGCCCAGTGGTCTGCTGTGGCCTTTGTGTTGTTGACATCAGAGGAAGAGATGGAGGATTTTGAGCTTCAGAAATTCAAGAAATCGGATGAGTGTTTATTTAGACTATCAGAAGTAGTCAAAAACTCCAAAAGAGCTCTGTAAGTCATGTAATGTGATTTTTAAATCAAAATTAATGTATTTGTTCTTATTTTAACAATAATTTATCAAAAGTTAATTCTTAATAACATACCAGAAATAATTATGTTAAGCAACATGCTAAAACAATGTCCTTTATTTATAAATAAATACACATATAATTTAGTCTGAGTATAATTTTACCATAGGTGGTTTAACTTTTATGTGGTTAACAGGATTCCTGTGGGTCCTTAAGTCTTAAATTCAGTTTTAGCAAATTTAAGATCACAAAATAAATACCTAAATATCTTAAATACTGTAAGAAAAGCCTTAATTATCATTGTAATTTGGGAAAGGAAAAACACAAGTCTCATAATACAGTTTAATGTGATTAAACTTCAAAAGGCTATGATTTAACCCTCTGGGGTCGACAAAAGCGTATACGCGTTTTGAGGCAGATTTTCCTGATAAGGCCGAAATGAGCTTGAATTACTCTGCCATTTTTGATCGTACAGATAAGAGCAATACACCATTCGAATCTACTTTTATTTGTATACACTCATAATAACAACTGAACTTTGTGCTTTTGAAGAATAAAGAAAACAAACAGAGTGCGCTCTCTGTCTTCTCCGTCTCCGCGAACTGCTTTTTGAAACACGTCACTAAAATGAACTGTAACTCAGCAAATACTCAACACAGAGACATGATAAATATATCTATAGAAAGCTTGACATGTCTACTGTTAAATGAAGTAAGTCTTACCGAAAACAAATATTCTGTGATAAAGTAATCCGTATGAAACCAAGGACATGTCCAGTTTTTCCGTCTGGTCTCATTATCTCTAATTAGGTCACGCCCACGCGCTGCTCGCGCTTTTGTTATTACAAATCTCCACGAGAGCCACGCGGCATGTAAACGCCCACACCACCATAAACAAAGCAGCAACGCGTTCATCTCGGATACTTTTCAGTTTTGGAAGAACACGCTGTGAGGAATAAGCCTTGTATTTACCGCCAGAAGATGCACTGAGAGGAAAAAGCTTTGTTTACCTCACACACCGAACGTGAGCGCAGCTGGAGCCGGCGGAGGACGAGATACTTTATACCGAGTAAGTAATGTTTTATTACTGTGTGCATCTATGTTATAAAATCACGTGGGCAATATTGGTGATTGCTAATGTAATAATATAGTTGCTCCTGATAAGCCTATCAACATGCTGACTAATTTATTTATTAATTTTAGTGTGTGGTGTAGTGTGGTGTGTGGGGTGGGGGTGTGCTTTATTTATTTTGAATAGTAACAATATGTAGGCCTATGTATTATAATAAATATAATGTACTGTTTTTGCTGTACTTTGGATCAAATAAATGCAGGCTTGGTGAGCTTAAGACACTTCTCAAAAAAAACATTACAAATCTTACTGTTTAAATAATTTGACTGGTAGTGTATGTATTGTCACCATGTTTGCTTTGTCTTTGTCCGTTCACTGTGTTGCTCACGTCTGTTTTGTGTTTTCTCATGCAGTTTCTGCTGTCTCCCGTTTTCCTGGGTTCCAGTTTCCTGCCACTGTTTTGGATATTTTGGATATTGCACCCACAATGTCTTGACTCTTCTGTTGATTATTTGTTTGTTTGTTCCTAATAAACTGTTTAACTGCACTCGCAAGTGAATCTCAAGTTATTTTATGTGATAGTTATATGTATACACATTTCTTTTTTCCTCACATTCTTTCTTGAAACTCTTCTCTCTCAGTCACATACCTAACTCAATGGCTCATTATGGAGCTCATTATGCGGGCCTTTGTCTTCTCAGGTGTGAGTCACAGCATTATCCAGGATAGTTCACGCCCTCTCGCATAGAGCCTTTCCACTCAAAAAGTGACTTTGAAAATTTAAATCAATATATTGTTTTCTTTGAATGAGTGAGTTAGATTATTTTCAGATCATTTTGAAGCAAATATTCTAGGCTACAAGATCCAGTTCTCAAAAGTCTTGTGAACAAATGTTTTGTATGTTTTATGGCCTTATTTCAGTTACTTTAACATTTTAGTTTTTTTCTAACCACGCATAAATGTTGTTTTCTCAAAAACACAATCACGTACGTACAAGCTGCTCACATATTATTGTAGCCCAGTTTGTGCTGAATACAGTGTTTTTAGACTTTAGCCATTAAAATGTTTATAAGCAACTGAAAAAAGCACAAATGTCAGGGCATGTCAAAACTTCTCCGGGGCCCCAAAACACCCTCAGACCCCAGGTCATGACATGGATTTTATTTTTATTATTATTATTATTATTATCATAATCATAATTTTAATATGTTCCTTGAGGTTCCCTTATAATGTTACCCCCCCCCCAAAAAAAAACCCCCCAGCAACTTCAGCATCTGTTGATGGTACAAAGACCACTTATATGTCAAAAGACCACGGAAAATTTGATTTCTCATATCATGACCCCTTTAATGTGAGCATGTTTCAAAAACTTGGCGCTATTGCATGTTCTACAGGCTCACAGTTTCAGTGGAGTTTGGGATCAAAGAATTATGATCTACTGTTTATGAATTACGACAGTGATTACCTTATGGTTAGACATTCCAAAATAATCCCAGTGCATTTTGGGATTATTTATAATTAACCCTTTCACACGTGAGTTTAAAATATTCTATCTGAGCCCCCGGCGTGAGTTTTTTTAGGCGACCGTTATTTTAGAACTTATAGCCTTATTGTTTCCATGGCGACGCGTCATGCTTGTCATGTGACACACCGCAGCCGTAATAGCGCTGTATGACACATGGATTGCTTTTATTTCGTTTTTCCTTTTTTTATTATTAATATTCACAAACATACTCGCTATATTATTAAATATCTGATATTCCGATTCTGAAATATATGCAAGTAAATGTGTTTGGTTGTTTAAACACTTTTATAATGACCGTGTTAGTTGATCTATACCGGGTGATGGGCGCCGCCATGTTTATAATGGCACTTTGAATACACCTGGCATCTGAGTTTTCCTCATCTACTTTGTACTTTGTGATCAACAAAAAACAAAAATGGCTGCACGATAAATCGCATATGACTGTCATGTGCATCTCGTTGTCAGTAAAGCCGGTTTTGTGATAGCAAATCTCCATCATATGTACCATCACATGCTTTCAGATGGAGCGGCATTTAATACACAGAGCCGTAAATCATTGACAAGCTACACAATATCGCGTTCATAATCGCAGATGAATCGCATTCGATTATGAAAGCGATATTGCATAGCTTGTCAGTATAAGTGTTTTTATTAACACTAGAAGCGCCAGAATTCCAAAACTACTAGAATAGCCGTGAGCGGTCATTTTGACCGCTATATTATAAACTCTATAATCTCTAAATAAATTGCCCAAATGAGAGATTAATGTATTAACTGTGTTAGGATATCTTTAAAAAACAAATAACACCAACATGTAGACTTTTTATTTAGTTAAAATGATAATTATAAATTTAGAAATATTCGCATCATTTCATAGTAAAATGTAATTATTGCATATTCAGTATTTCTCTGTATTTATTTTACATAACTCAGAACAACAAAATAACATTTAAAATGATCTATTTGATTATGATTTTTTTTTTTTACAACATTTATGATACATTATAACACAGAACATAAGCTGGAAACAAGCAGCTCTAAAGTTAAAAAGAGTCACGAACGAAGTTTGGAACCATAAAACAATTACGCTACAAATTTTATATTAAATAAATATATCTATATCATGCTTGGCTATTTAAGATTCACAGTCAACACAAGTTACTTCTGTTCTTCTCGCACAATTTCCACACACGGGTTTGTGGCATTTGCAATAGGTGTCGCGCGTTTTATTTTGTTTGCAGATTCTCCGCACCTGGCATTGTCTCCGTTTTGGTGTCAGTTGCGAGGGTTGATTGTGCTTTTGGTACATTTTCTAAACGCTCCCTATAAACTCTTTATAAATCTATTTTTTAAAAGGCAATAATAATTTGTAGTCCAAGAATTTGTATTTATAATCAAATGAGCATATGCTAATAGTACTGGAGACGCTGACAGAGACAATAAACCGTGGGAAAGAACAATAGAATCGCGCGAGATTTAAAGCGGTCAATATGACCGTTATGGCTTTAATAGGTAGAAATGCTCATATTTTTTTTGCCTTTTATGTAATTTATATAAAATCTATTGTAAGTAAAAATAGAAACACTTTTAGGAAAAGTCACAAACCAGCAAGATTGTATTTTTTTATTCAACAAAGTTATTGTACATATACATTTCAAAACGGTCATTTTGACCGTCATGGCAGTTCTAGTGTTAATGCCATTAATGTTTTTGTTAATACAGTGTATAGCACTAGTCAACTAAATGAATGTAACATGGCAAAGATGAATGCATGTTTGGAAGTTGAATGTAAGGGAAATGTCATTTTGGAATTTCTGTGGTCTAATGTGATATTGTTGTTCATGTTCTTGTTCATGATGAAATTTTCTTTTATTGTTGTAGGCCTAATTCATTTATAGAATTAACAAGATGACCCATTGAATTCATTTTGGGAGCGATGACTGTGCGATGAATGTAGGCTATTTTTAGTCCAATGCCTGTGGCCTATAAGATTAGTATTGACCAAGTTCAGGCTGTCATATGTGGATCAACTTGCTTTGTTGTGTATTTTCAACAGTTTCAGTATGAAACATAACTTTTATATTGATTCATTGGATTGCATTTTGAAAAAAAAAACGTGTCATGTATTTTTTGCATTTGGGGGGGGGGGGGGGGAATCTATTTTTATAATAAATCTTTGAAAATCAAAATTTGGATTTAAATTTTTAATGTTATTATAACCTAAAGATGGTATGTGAAGGTTTGAAACAGAAAATAGTGGTTTTCATCTTGGCACTTTCTTGGTAAAGAAAACACATTTTTACTCAAATTAATCAAAATGGATTTATAGCGTTTTGGAACCAAACTCTTCATATGCACTAACCCCCAGATTTCAGACACTTATTAAGAAAGTTAGTAATTATCTCTAACTAAAATCCAGCTTTAATTGAACAGACAAGCAAAAACACACACTTTGAAACTCATTCTCATTAAAGGCATAAGCCTTAGATAAAAAGGTTTTCTTCGTCTAATTTTGTATTCTGATTTTCCCCCCACAGATTAAATGATTGTAATTTAACAGACAAAAGTTGTTCAATTCTGGCTAAAGCTCTTGAATCAGATAACAGTCTACAAGAGCTGAACATGAACAATAATAATCTGCAGGATTCAGGAATGAAGCAGCTCAGCACTGGACTGAAGAACATAAAGTGTAAATTGGAGATACTGAGGTAAGTTGTGACACAATAGACAAAAGATGCAATTGGTTTTAGATATTCTTTACAAATGTTTGTATAAATAATATTGTAATACTGATAAATGATTCATTTTAATGACTAATGCTGCATTTTCCACTTTTCTTTGGAAACATGGGCAATATGCTAAATGTACTATTCCTAACTAGCAGTTTACTTTCAGGCTCAGTCAATGTATGCTAACAGAGGGAAGCTGTTCAGTGCTTTCTACAGTTTTAAGTTCAGTCTCCAGCAGTCTGAAGGATCTTGACCTGAGCAATAATAATCTGCAGGATTCAGGAGTGAAACTGCTCTCCAGTGGTCTGAAAAGGAACTGTAAACTGCAGAAACTCATGTGAGTTGATGTCTAACATTTTTGTTTCTTGGCCTTTTCTTTGCCTCATATTCAGTCATCAGTTTTGTTTGACAATTTTAATTATTTTGTATAAATATGGGGGAGGGGGTCAATTTTCCTTCCTTAGGGATCAGTATTGTTCAAGACATTTCTAAAATTGTTGATTAATCAGCTGAATATTACATTTTCATTACTGCTCTAGACTTGCAAACTGCAGTATCACAGAAGAAGGTTATAAAGCTCTGTCTTCAGCTCTGAGATCAAACCCTTCACACCTGATAGAGCTGGATCTCACAGGAAATGATCCTGGACAATCAGGAGTGAAGCAGCTCAATGATTTACTACAGGATCCAAACTGTCAGCTGAAGACACTGAGGTGAGGCAAGATGAAATAATACAAAATAAATAATCAGCTTTATATATATATATAAAATTGCTTTTTTAATTTTGTATTATTTCTTATTTCATAAATATATATTATTTTATTATTATTAACTAAAACATGAGACATGATGAAATAATGCAAAATAAGTTATATGCAGGCAAATTGTAAAAATTGCCATTTAAACAATAAGCTGCACAGGCTGCAGTTGTCAGTTAACCCTTTCGCACGTGAGTTTAAAATATTCTAGCTGAGCCCCAGGCATGAGTTTTTTTAGGCGACCGTTATTTTAGAACTTATAGCCTTATTGTTTCCATGGCGACGCGTCATGCTTGTCATGTGACACACCGCAGCTGTAATAGCGCTGTATGACACATGGATTGCTTTTATTTCGTTTTTCCTTTTTTATTATTAATATTCACAAACATACTCGCTATATTATTAAATATCTGATATTCCGATTCTGAAATATGTGCAAGTAAATGTGTTTGGTTGTTTAAACACGTTTATAATGATCGTGTTAGTTGATTTATACCGGGTGATGGGCGCCGCCATGTTTGCTCGCGCTGAATCCAGCTGTGGGATTTACAACACGTAAATTCATCCTCTCCTCGAAACACGTTAAAATAAGTCTCCAGTAAACTGGGAGAAGAGCAGAGTAAACTTTATTGTTACCTACACTATGTGTATATGATATCAATAAAACATGTCGTCAGATTATATTTGTAAGGATCATTATTGCTGCTTCCATAGACATCAGCGCATATTTTACAAACTATAAATGTATGGCTTTGCTAGTACTTATGTGTATTTAAATGTCTGAAATCTTAAATAAGCATTATATGGTTGAAAACACTGAATAAGTGATAATATTACAAGCGCTCGCGCGTCTGATCTGGCTCCGCGCCAGAAAGCAGATTTGAATTTCAGCAGTTGATGACGTGACTCACTGAAAGTTCTAATCACACCGGTGTGATCGTACGCTCCAGGGACCAGCCAAGACTGATCACACCGGTGTGATCGTACGCGTTAAAGGGTTAATAGAGATATATTAAAATTTTAATTAAACATTTACTACTGTGGTTGTAACGAGGAGTCGGTGGCGTTAAGATCCATGTGCAGCTTTATTAATACAGACTTCAAGACAAACAGGCAAAGTTCAATCACAGGCTTCAAACACAACGTAGACCGGGCAGAATCAAAGTCAGAGTTCAGGCTAAGGATCAGGGCAGGCGGAAAACACTCAGGATAATCAGGTGACAGAGCAGGTTGAATCAGAGTCGGCAGGCAGCAAAGAATCAGAGTCCAGTAACTTGTCCAGGTCATACACGGGGAATCAAACACAGGGTAAACGCTCAGAAATGTTCGCATGGCAATACAAGACTTCGCAATGAGGTGATAGGGAGAACAGCTTATAAAGGTGAGGGTAATGAGAACCACCTGTGCCTGTAATCAGCCGGTACGGGGTATATGGGAAATGGAGTTCGTGAAGTTTAATACTCAGGTGATGGTTCCCTCTGGTGGCGATCGGAGGGAGCCACAGAGGCTGAGTTCGTGACAGTGGTAGTCAACACACTGATGTGAGAATTTTACATGCTTTAATATTTTATATGTAAAACATCTTTCAAATATAAAGTTTGATTTTATATATTCATTAACTGGTTTAGATTAGGACTGTCATTGTTCTTTTAAAAAAGGGTCGGAAGTAAATCAAAGATTATTTCTTTTCTTTGTTTTCTTTCTCTGCAGGTTAAATAATAATAATATTAGAGAAGAAGGTTGTGCTGTTCTGGCATCAGCTTTTATTTCAAACCCTTCAAACCTGAAAGAGCTGAATCTGAGTGAAAATAAACTAGGAAACTCTGGAGTGACTGAAATCTCCACTCTGCTGGCAAAGTCACAATGCACACTGCAGATACTCAGGTTTGAATTTCATTAATCTAAACATTAATCAGTATGAAGCCCAGAACTGGCCAGTAAATGGGGTCTAATATTAACATTATATGCCAAATGTGGGTAAATTACACTCCAGCAGATAGTCTTTTAATTAATTAGGAGAATGTGTGTCTTTGAGAACCTCTCTCAGTCAGTAACTTCACTTACTTCTATATCAGTGAAAAAAAGACACTTGTGTTCATTCTCTTATTGACAAAGCTTTTGTTGGGGTGTTGGACATTGTAATCTAATGACGTAATCCTCGTATTGAAATCTCTTTATTAAATGAGTCATTATTACAGTTTAAAGACCATTTGTTTCTTTTGTATTCCTATAGACTTTCAGACTGCAGTATCACAGAAGAAGGTTATAAAGCTCTGGCTTCAGCTCTGAGATCAAACCCTTCACACCTGATAGAGCTGGATCTCACAGGAAATGATCCTGGACAATCAGGAGTGAAGCAGCTTGATCATTTACTACAGGATCCAAACTGTCAACTGAAGACACTGAGGTGGGATGTGATGAAATAATATAAAATAAATAAGCAACTTTATTTATTTTTAATTAATTTTTATTTCATATATATATATATATATATATAATTACACTAATTCAAAATAAACCATTTCACATGCAGAATCACATGCTGTTGTTCATTAGATTAAGTTTAGTTGAGAACTGAATTGAATCCTGCGTCATCTTCTCTTCTGCAGGTTTTTGGGTTCTGCTGCAGATGAAGCCTGTCAGTATGTGACTGGAATTGTGGGTAAAACCCATTACTCCTGAGAGAGCTGAATCTGAGTGAACGTGAACTAGGAGACACACGAGTGAATCAGATCACTGCTCTACTGCAGGATAAACACTGTAAACTCAACACACTGAAGTGAGTATTGTACATGGTTTTATACTTACAAAATATAAAACTACTTCAAAAAGTCTAATGAATGTCATTGCTGTTCTTTAAAGTATTTGAGGACTGAGATCAGTTAAAATATAATGTAGATTTATTTTTCGGTTAATGTAGTTAAAGAAACTGAAGAATGTTTCCGGTCTTTGTTTTCTTTCTCTGCAGGCTGAATAATAACAATATTACAGAAGAAGGTTGTGTTGCTTTGACTTCAGCGCTTAATTCAAATCCTTCAAACCTGATCGAACTGGATCTGAGTGGAAATAATTTAAGGAACTCAGGAATGATGAGGATCTGTCCTCTGCTGAAAAACGCAAAATGCAGATTGAAGAAACTGAAGTGTGTATTTTCATTTATTGACTTTTCTGCATGTTTATATACATTTATTAATGTTAATTTAAGTAGCTTAACTGAAAGAAAATGACTGAAAAATATGGAAATTTCAGTTTTCCAATTTTGCTGAGACTCAAACATCTCTGTTTGTGTTTGAGTGGGGAAAAAATGAAAATGAGGGTGAATAAATAATGATTGATTTTCATTTTTGGGTGAACTGTTCATTTAATGAGTTTGGTTTATTTAAGGTTTAAGGTTATTTAATTTAATAAAGCATTGGTTAATGCATACATTGTATTTATGTCTATGGGAGATTTATGCAATATTAAAATAAAATCATTGTGTTTTATGATTTATGTAACTGTATTATTTATCATTGTAATAATGACTAGAGTTTCACTTTTTTGTTTGTTTTAGTGACAAACATGCAGTAATTTGTCAGAAGCCATTCATAATACCATTACTATGATATCCCTTTACTAATATGATAATATCATCTGTGTCTCCAAAAAGAATAACAAAAACTTTATTTATTTTATTTTATTTTTTTTTTAGATTTTCGAACTGCAGTATTTCTGAAGAAGGTTATAAAGCTCTGGCTTCAGCTCTGAGATCAAACCCTTCACACCTGATAGAGCTGGATCTCACAGGAAATGATCCTGGACAATCAGGAGTGAAGCAGCTCAGTGATTTACTACAGGATCCAAACTGTCAGCTGAAGACACTGAGGTGGGATGTGATGAAATAATATAAAATAAATAAGCAACTTTATTTATTTTTAATTAATTTTTATTTCATATATATATATATATATATAATTACACTAATTCCAAATAAACCATTTCACATGCAGAATCACATGCTGTTGTTCATTAGATTAAGTTTAGTTGAGAACTGAATTGAATCCTGCGTCATCTACTCTTCTGCAGGTTTTTGGGTTCTGCTGCAGATGAAGCCTGTCAGTATGTGACTGGAATTGTGGGTAAAAACCCGTTACTCCTGAGAGAGCTGAATCTGAGTGAACGTGAACTAGGAGACACACGAGTGAATCAGATCGCTGCTCTACTGCAGGATAAACACTGTAAACTCAACACACTGAAGTGAGTATTGTACATGGTTTTATACTTCACAAAATATAAAACTACTTCAAAAAAAGTCTAATGAATGTCATTGCTGTTCTTTAAAGTATTTGAGGACTGAGATCAGTTAAAATATAATGTAGATTTATTTTTCGGTTAATGTAGTTAAAGAAACTGAAGAATGTTTCCGGTCTTTGTTTTCTTTCTCTGCAGGCTGAATAATAACAATATTACAGAAGAAGGTTGTGTTGCTTTGACTTCAGCGTTTAATTCAAATCCTTCAAACCTGATCGAGCTGGATCTGAGTGGAAATAATTTAAGGAACTCAGGAATGATGAGGATCTGTCCTCTGCTGAAAAACGCAAAATGCAGATTGAAGAAACTGAAGTGTGTATTTTCATTTATTGACTTTTCTGCATGTTTATATACATTTATTAATGTTAATTTAAGTAGCTTAACTGAAAGAAAAATGACTGAAAAAATATGGAAATTTCAGTTTTCCAATTTTGCTGAGACTCAAACATCTCTGTTTGTGTTTGAGTGGGGAAAAAATGAAAATGAGGGTGAATAAATAATGATTGATTTTCATTTTTGGGTGAACTATTCATTTAATGAGTTTGGTTTATTTAAGGTTTAAGGTTATTTAATTTAATAAAGCATTGGTTAATGCTTACATTGTATTTATGTCTATGGGATATTTATGCAATATTAAAATAAAATCATTGTGTTTTATGATTTATGTAACTGTATTATTTATCATTGTAATAATGGCAAGAGTTTCACTTTTTTGTTTGTTTTAGTGACAAACATGCAGTAATTTGTCAGAAGCCATTCATAATACCATTACTATGATATCCCTTTACTAATATGATAATATCATCTGTGTCTCCAAAAAGAATAACAAAAACTTTATTTTTTTATTTTTTATTTTTTTTTAGATTTTCAAACTGCGGTATTTCTGAAGAAGGTTATAAAGCTCTGGCTTCAGCTCTGAGATCAAACCCTTCACACCTGATAGAGCTGGATCTCACAGGAAATGATCCTGGACAATCAGGAGTGAAGCAGCTCAGTGATTTACTACAGGATGAATGCTGTAAACTAAAGTCCATCAGGTGATTAAAACCTTCAAATGCTTATTAAAATTGTACATTTAAATAAAATAACCAACCAGGCTGCAACATAACATCAATAGTCAGTTGAGAAGCCATGTCTTGTTTTGATTTATTGTTTATTAATTACATCATATACAATATGGAAGATTAAAATTGTCAGAATTATATATTTGTTTACATAAGCCATAAGCTCGTTGTATTAACAGAACACCAAACATCTCTTTAATCAGTTACTACACTTTTACTGCACTGATGGAAACTATACTGATTTTATATTTCCTTAAACAGTTAAACTGTGTTGTAAATTTTATAAAATAAAATAAGCAATATATTTACACAAATGGGTAACGCTTTAGATTACAGCCCGCAATTTACAGCTTAAGTAAACAGAATTTACAACGTAACTTATTTGTAATTATAGTGTACCTATCAGTACCTCAATGTAGGTATAAGGAAATAATGTGCGAGGTTTGGGGAATAAAGGGGCAACAACCTGGAAAATTGCAAATCATTTATACTGTAAGTATTTTAAAACTAAGGGGTACCTATTCTAATATTACATGGTATGTATGACCTACTATGGTGAACAACAATCTTATGTTTGGGAGTGATTTAGCAAGAAGATGCACTTTTTTATATAACACTGGTATTTTATTATAAGCCTAGGTATTTTTTTAACCACGGGGTACATATTCTGAGCGGAGTCACACCAGCAACCCCCCAGCACCACTATCACCACATACAGTATCTTTGCATGACATATACCATCAAGGTGCAATGCAGCTTAAAACAAGCTTACCCCTTTCCAGCTGTTTGCAGAAAAAAAACAAAAAAAAACATGATACAACAATTGCATTTCAGTGGATGTATACTGTGATGTTTTTATAGCAAAAAAAAAAAGTAGAGGATTTATTTTGGTCATCAAACACTTAAAATTAGTGCAACATTTTTCTCTGTAATTACTGTGCAAATATACACTTGTTCTGTGTTTAAGTCCCAACTTGTTCCCCCCTTGTTTCATGTAGTTCATGTAGTTCCCCCCTTGTTTCACTTGTGGCTACAACAAATTGCTCCAAAACGATTGTTGTTTACAGTAGGTCATACATACATATACCAGGTAATATAACAATAAACACGGTGGGCTGTTTTATTTAATTCAAATATTGTTTTAAATTTACTATACTGTTGGGTTAAATGAACCCAAAATGGGTTTTTAAATTAAAATCACATGCAATATGACAACAGTAACAACACAGGCAACAGATAATAAAAGGTGAAAATTTATTACACCAGAAACTGACAAAAATATAAGCAAACGAAAAACCGTGGGCCTACATGGAAAGTTCAGAAAAAAGCAAAGCAACTCCATACAGCTTATACAGTTAAACCAAATTCTTTTGAAAAGTTTGATATTGTTTAAGAACAAATTTAAAATTTTGTTCAATTTGTTCATGCTTTTCACCCACTGACGAACTACCACTACGGCCAAACCATCACTCCAAGAAACACACAGACTGAAAGCCTGTAATAAACACTGAAAGTCAAGATTAAACTGTGTATTATAGCGAATTGACAAGATTTTACCGTCTTTGGTTTTATTCACAGTCCTCAATCACCATTTCGACTTGTTTAGTTCCCGGCTTTACCACTTATTAGTCACCCCTCAATGTTGTAAGAAAATACTCAGACAAAACCCTCCAGGTTTAAAAGAACACATTCCAGTCACTTTCAAAAATCTCTCTCCTCTTCGCTTCGATTAGTTTTCTTCGATTTTCGACACATATTCCTATCATGAGTGCCGCAACACGATAGACTCGTCTTTAAGTGCCATTCCAGCTGTTTCCAGTTCGTGCTCACCGCATTCACTGGTCCAGTTTTAAACAAGCACACTCCAGACAGTTTCAAAGTTGTCCCTCATCTGCAGGGGACCCCCTTTCGCTCAATCTCGATTAAACCACTGACCCCCGGAACGTGATTTCTACCGAGGGGGGCCGAGTAAATATGCTGCTCAGGGGGCCCACAAACCATAGCAGTGGCCCTGCTCATCTGCACTTCGATTAGTTTTCTCCTATTTTACACACATGTTCCCATCTTAAGCACCGCAGACAAGGATTTCCTCACACACAGAACCGTTCGCATTTGAACTATCATTGACTTGCTGCATGCTCTCTTTCACATCCTCCACATTCATAACCCAGCACCGTCGGGTTACTTATTACTATTATTAAAGGGATGGTTTATTGGTTTTTTTCTTGGCTTGATTGTGTTTAAGGGGTGCAGTACATGTGTTCATGCTTCGTTTTTTTAAAAAACGCATTATTTTTCATATAATTTACCTTTATTCCACACCACTCTGTCCCTTCTCTGACAAACGCCTCGATTATTTCCTGTTTTTATGAAGCCCCTCCCTCAGAAATACGTGATGGGCTCTGATTGGTTAGCTGGCTCAATGTGTTGTGATTCACTAAACCGCTGAGCGTGCGTCTAAATGTCCCGCCCCTCAGCTCAGCGGCATGTGCTCCGGTTGTATTGTAAACAATGTCGTCGTCTATATTTCTTATCAATTTGAGCCCGATTGAGACGCAGAGGATATTAGTGAAGAGGATCGCACAGAACCTGTGCAAGCACAGCTCTTAATGGTATGTTTCTTTGTTTGTTGTCTCATACTTTTAGATACGCTGTTATTATGCTACTGCTTATGTTAGCTTTTAATATACGGTTTTATTCTGATTAAAGCTTTAATACAATAAGGCAACCGCACACGCGTCCATGTATAACACTTCTCATTGCTATGTGAAAATGTATAATTGGAACAGTTTGTTGGAGCTGATCTGACGATCTGAATGAGAGAGAGAGAGAGAGAGAGAGATGCAGAGCAGGGCGACGCGAGGAACAGTATTAAGAACCGCTGTTTTAGAACATTAATTTTGAAACTTGTGAATCCATTAGAATCGTTAGAAGACAGAATCGCGATTCATATATTAATCGATTTTTACGTGCACCCCTAGTTTTCTCTTCCTCTTCTGTAAAGCAGCACAGCATGGCCTCACCCCCTTCCTTTCATGTTACCGGGGGCGGGGTTTATCTGGGTTCGTGACGTGACAGACCCGGGAAGTAGTTCGTTGTAGTCCCTACGAGCCGTTTTTGTAGGCATTAAACTTTAAAATTTTAAAAGACGATATCTCTGTTTGCATTGAACTTTCAGCGCTGCAACTTTGCAGATATTGTTTATGCTCAAACAGCAACATTACACACTAACTAACATTAAAAAAGTGAAATTGCAATCAAGCACCCCTTTAACCCAAATTGGGTCAAATCAAGTCAGCTTCCTTATCCAACAGTCTCAACCGAGCGTTTGATTGAAACAATTACCCAGCGTCATTATGTGTAGGCTACTAATGAAAGGTACACAATGTTTTTGCTAAATCGCTTGCAAATATAAGATTGTTGTTCAGCATAGTAGGTATATATACCACGTAACATTAGAATAGGTACCCCTTACCCCTTAGTTTCAAAATACTTAGTAATAACTTGTAATTTTCCAGGTTGTTACCCCTTTATTCCCAAATCTTCACATATTATCCCCTTATACCTACATGGAGGTACTGAATAGGCACACTATAATTACAAACAAGTTATGCTTTAAATTCAGTTTACTTACGCTGTACGTTGCTGGCTGTAATCTAAAGTGTTACCCACAAATGCAATAAACATTCAATGACTGTAGGATATCATCACATAATATCTTACCACTGAGCATTACATTTTAGTAGGGATTTCCACATTTAGTATTTCTAGTTTATTTTTCACTCTTACTAATTTCAAGTTGTAATCAATCAATATTAAGTAAAAATGAGAAGTAATAGTAAAATGTAGTGGTAAAATTATATAATGATTATCTGATCTAAAATTATTTTATATTTCCTGTAGGTTTTTGAAAAGTCCTGCTGCACAGAAAATGTGTGAGTATCTTACTAAAGTTCTGGGTACAAGTCCATTATTAGTGAAAGAACTGGATCTGAGTGAAGATAAATTAGGAGACCTGGATGGGGAGAAACTCTCTGCTCTTTTGATGGACTCTCATAGCAAAGTGGAGAAAATGAAGTGAGTTAGCATGATTTTATGCATTAAAACTTCTCTGTGTGTTCTTTTTAAAATACTGAGTCACATGTGTGATCAGATATGAAGATCTGTTGATCCGATGTGTGTTGAATATGTGCTGAATAATAAATAATGCTGTTTTTGTGTTTAGGCTGAATAATTGTGAGCTGACAGAGAAAAGGTGTTCAGTTCTAGCTATTGTTCTCTCCTCCAAAACCATCCTGAAAGAGCTGAACCTGAACAACAGCCGTCTGCTGGACTCAGGAGTCAAAGAGATCTGTGAGGGACTGAAGAATCCTGTGTGTGAGCTGAAGATACTCAAGTGAGTACATTTCACAAGCAGATACACTCAACACCACAGCAATCACAGGAATATTAGATATCTAATGAGTCTGATCACCTCCAGAAGTGTAGAAATAATGCTGTGAACATTAGACTGTGCATAGACACATATTTGTGCATTTTCATATAGCAGTCAAGAGTTACGGCCTGGGGTGTATTCCAGAAAGCAAGGTTAACTTACCATCTGCTAAACCCTGAACTCTCGGTTGATTAATCCAAACCTTGCTTACTCAAGGTATGTTGATTCCAAAAACATGTCCGGGAGTAAGTTCATTCGACCCAGAGTATGTTCCTGGTTAACACACAAGACATTTTCAACAGAGCGATGAATCAACGAGTCACTATGGAAACGGACGCTAAGAAAAAGCGCACCATACTACTTCTTTCTTCTTCTTCTGTTCAAAGGCCATTTGCATACTTGGTTCATATCGCCACCTAACTGGTGGTTGTGCAATTATTACCAGACCCCCCTCCCCCCGCCCCACCCCACCGTTTTATCTATAATCTTTGAGAATAAGAATTATATTGTTTGTTTCATGTTAATTATGTAATAAGTCATCAGATTTATTTTTATTATAGAAATATATTATAAAATCCCGATCCATGATGAGTGAAATGACAATATAAAATAAAATAAATATATGTTAAACATAACCTTGTCATAAGTGTTTTATAATTTATACAGATAACTATTATATATGCCAATAAAATAAATATAGTAAGTATATTAGAATATATTATTCTAATATATTACTTTATGTATTACTTATATTAGTGCTTTATAATTAACATATCATACTATATATATATATATATTGATATCAGTCAAATTATTTTTTACTTTGTTTATTGAGTTTTTCTTTTTCACCCAACAAACATAAAGATACTGATAAACACAGGGTACAAGACTCTGGCTTTCTCTGTCTTCTTTGGAGCTCCTATGAAATAACAAGAGAGAAAATACTGTCAAGCTCAACAGTATGATGAATAAATATTAATGGTAACACTTTACAATAAGATGTCATTTGTTAACATTAGTTAATGTATTAACTAACATAAACGAACAATGAACAATACATTTATTACACAATTTATTAATCTATGCAAATAAAAATACAGTTGTTCATGTTAGTTCACAGTGCATTAATGTTTACAAACACAATACATAATGCATTAGTAAATGCTGAAATTAACGAACAGGCCCTATTGATTGCAAATACAAAAATAAGACGAGTAAAGAAAACACGGTACTTATTAAAATAATCATCCTTTCCTTAAATATATGAACACAGAAAGCCTTTGTTAACAGGTTAATGTAACATTTCCCATTCTATGACTAATAAAATAATCGCAACTTACTCTGTATAACTGAACATGGCTTTCCTCAGAGTAGCTGCGTGTGCTGCGTCTTCTTCTTGTTTGACAGGTGTCAGGGTTAATACTGCCACCTGGAGGTCAACCAGGTACTGGCGCTGGAGTATTTACATGTGTTATCATAAGAGTCGTGTTCATTTTAAATATTGCGGTTATCGCCAATACCGGTATATCGTCACGCACTAAATTATCGATAATTGTTTCTTTGAATATCACGGTTATCGTCAATACCGGTATATCGCGACACCCCTAATATATATAAGCTATATACTATAGTATGAGCTGAGTTTATCCGCTTACTTACCCTTAAACATACCCAGGTATGTCACATAACCTGCTTTCTGGAATACCCCTGTTCACACTAAGAAAAACTATTTGTCTCGAAAAAACAGTGAGATTAACCATTTTAATTTGAATTCAATTAAAGTGTCTCTTCAGACACACAATCTTTTGCATGTTGTTAGTTTTTATTTTATTTTATTTTATTTATTTATTTTACGGAGAAGTATTCTAAGAAACCTGGCCAACCAATAAGATTCACACTTTTAGTGACATGCCCTCAGCTGTTGCTATTACATAAAACTAAGAGTCAGTTGCTCACAAACACTATTTTGCTAACTTGCATGAAATAGCAGAGTAAGAATCTAGAATGGGAATTGGAGACTGATATCGAGCAGCTCTTTGGTTGTGTCAAACAGGAATGGCACAGGTGAGACAATATCATGATATTGCAGCCCTACCCTGTAATAAGTTTCTGATTTTTGTCAATTTATGTACTTTTATGTCAGCTATTTACATTATTCAATTATTGTAATTAAACAGTTTGTGTAAATAAACATAACTGCCATGTCAGATGTGGCTTCTGTTCCATGTTTGCAGTTTAAGGGTGGTTTTATTTTGATAAAATTTTATTGGTAACAGTCTGTAGTTGTAACGTGGGCCAGAGAGTTAGTCTACTCGGAGAAAATAGAAGGTTGGGGGAAAAGAATGAAAACTCGAGGCAGTCGGCTAGTTGTTCTGCGAGCCTTTATAGTAGTTTCGTCATCGGCATACTCGTCTCCCACACATGTAAAACACTCTGGTTCCGTCACAACAAAGGGATGAACACGTTAATGCAATACACAGCGGTAGAGCAACCATCTCTCTTCACTGCTTACTCTCTCTGTACGTGCGCGCATACAACACCATACGTGCATACGTACCGCAGCAACACACAACAAAAAAAGTTCTCTTAAAGGCACATTGACATTGGTATTTTAGGAACAGTATATTAGTGGCTGTTACACAGTCTTTCTACAGTCTAGATTTATTTGAAGTAATTTGTTAAATTTAAGTATTTTCCATACATAAATAAATGTAATTTCATGGGGAATAAAGGATCTTTTGTCATTTTTATCCTTTGCTTGATCATTGTCTTCAGGGGCTTTGGTTATTTTGCTGTAGGCTGTAAGTGATTTGATGACGTGATAGGAAACTGTAATGACTACAATGTTACTCTTTAATATTCTCTAGACTTTCAAACTGCAGTATCACTGAAGAAAGTTATAAAGCTCTGGCTTCAGCACTGAGATCAAACCCTTCACACCTGATAGAGCTGGATCTCACAGGAAATGATCCTGGACAATCAGGAGTCAAGCAGCTCAATGATTTACTACAGGATCCAAACTGTCAACTGAAGACACTGAGGTGAGTGTTCTTAAAGGGGTCCTATCATGCTTTTTCACTTTTTGAATTTTAGTCAGTGTATGTTTGGGCATAAAATGATCTACAAAGTTACAAATCTCAAAGTACACTCCAAAGGGAGATATTTTGTTTAAAAAAAATCCCTTTTCAAGAACTACAGCGAACGGCTCGTTTAGACTACAAAGTTGTTTTCCTGTATTTGTGACATCACAAATTGTAAATCCCGCCTACGGAAATTTGAATGGTTGGCGGGTGAGATGCTTGGTTGAGCACTGCACGTTTCAAAGTCGAAACCCAGTGCGGGTGTTTTTATATCACTGTATTTCTGATGGAAACCAACTATTTTCAGAAAATTTTGGATGTCATTTTCATTTCATCTTGCATGTAATGTCTGATAAAGCAGCGTTTGTCAGCGGAGCTCTGCATACAGCGTTACCAGGGAAACCTGGCTCTCTTCCGCTCCAACAGCGCCTCGCCAATCACAACGCACTGGGACAGCTAACCAATCACAACACATTTCATTTTTCGGAAGGTGGGCCTTCATCAAACCCGGAACTAATCGAGCCGTTTCCCAGCCGGCATTTCAACGTTGATTCACCGGTTAATCAACATCGGGTACCATGGTTGAATCAATCTTGGATTATGTTTCGATATTTCAAATTGGATCAACGTTGATATTGTGATGTTGTTTCACCGTTGAAATCGCTACGTTGCTTCACCGTCTTACCTACAGCGTTGGTGAATTAAGGTCGTTCTGTAGACGTTGGATTAACGTTGAATTATGTGTTGATTTTGCAAATTGAATCAACGTTGATAACACGACGTTGTTTCACCGTCGTACTTTCAACATGAGTGAATACACAACTGTACGTTCAATTATGGCGCTTTTCCACTGCGTGGTACGACTCGGCTCGGCACGGTTCAGAACGGCACGGCTCAGTTCGGCTCGGTTTGCGTTTCCACTGCAGTTTAGTACTGCTTTAGAGTGGGCGGGATTATTCACGTGTCGTTATAGTCGCGCCGCCTCTACTGCCGCGACTCCTGAAAAACTTTTTCATTCTGCGTCGCTCCATCACGCTCTCGCTGGATCCGCTCCTCGGCTATCAACGAGAGGACAGTCTGTACTTCCTCGACTGACAATGAAACAGACGTTTTTTGGTTGTTAAAAGAAAGGTGCGCTCATTCAAAACAGTCGCGTTTGATCCTTAGGTGGCTGTGCTGATTTAAATCTAGCGATTCTGTTGTGTCTCGTGCCACAAGTTCAATGACGCAGGCAGTGACGATTTTCTCCGGCCAATCAGTGATCAGCAGAGTTTACACGTCACGTTTTGGTAACGGTACGGTTCGCTTGGAACCTCGGCCGAGGTGGTACTAAAAAAAGTACCCGGTACCAGGTACTGTACCCAGTGGAAAACCCCCCAAAAGCGAGCCGTACTGAACTGTACCATGCCGTACCATGCAGTGGAAAAGCGCCATTAGAACCTGGTTTGCACTTAGATCAACACTTTACACATACATAAAGTTTAAAAATCAAATGGCTGGCAGCAATGGCTTTACAATCAACTTCAATAAACTACCACATGCTCAATATTGTAAAACAACCGTTTTATTTCGGAAACATACTGTATAAAACACATGAAAATAATCTTAAACTTTAGTTTGCAGTGTTTGTGCTTGGATGTATTGTTAAAAACCTGTAGAACTGGCAGCAATGGCTTTACAATCAACTTCAATAAACTACCACACGCTAAAAATTGTAAAACAGCAGTTTTATTTTGGAAACATACTGTATAAAACTGATGAAAATAATCCCAAACTTTAGCTTGCAGTGTTTGTGCTTGGATGTATTGTTAAAAACCTGTAAAATCCAAATACAACATTTAAAGTGTTTGTACCATAACATGCATATTTTGTGCTGCACTTGCAAGAGAAACCCTTGCACTTCGTTTGACTGAAACCAGTTGATCTTTTATTTTGGTGGAAATATATATATATATATATATATATAGTTTATTTGAAAACCTCTCGGGTTACGTATGTAACGTCTCGGTTACGTACGTAACCCTCGTTCCCTGATGGAGGAACGGAGGCGTTATGTCGTGACGACATAGGGGATTTACTTGGGAGCCCCAATCATCTCTGACTTAAGAGAAAACGCCAATGAATATTGGCTAGTGGATTTGCATACCTGCGCCACTCCCGTGCACACGGGTATAAATAAGCGGCAGGTGCATCCACTCATTAGGTTTTACGCTGAGGAGCCGAGAACGAGTCCCTGGCAACCAGCGATGGTTCAAGATTGTGGCATGGGGACATAACGTCTCCGTTCCTCCATCAGGGAACGAGGGTTACGTCACGTAACCGAGGCGTTCCCTATCTGTCGGTCACTATGAGTTATGTCGTGACGACATAGGGATCTTATGGAAAGCGCCACAACCTGAACCCCGTCACAACCTTGTGGCATGCAGATGCTGACAAGCGGCGTGACAGACAAATGCCATGCGAAAGGTCGCAACCTTCCCATCGCCCCAGCGCAAATTCGCTAACCTTGGTGCCCGCAGGGACCACTGAGTACATCGCTGCTGGAGATAGCCAAGCCGCTGTTCCTTTTCCCACAGAAGTCGGAAGGGACCTTCAATGAAAGATAGCTTCAAGTCTTTCCTATTTGTTGTTACAGCTTGGCAGTAACGATGGGGAAGCGAGCCTTCCAGAGAAGGGCGCTTTGGAGGCCACATCCTGCCCGAAGGGAGGTAAGATGTGGAGACACTGATATGGACTGACCCAGGCCTGGGGCAGTACTACATACGACTGGACCCTGGGGCAGATCCTACCTAGGGGTAGGGAAGAGAGCTGCCAACGGGGCCTGACAGAGGCTCTGTCAAAGGGAAGACACGGGTTTACCGTGAGGGAAACCTTACCGTGGTATAATACACATATGGGATTACCCGAAGGGAATCAAGCCATACGGACACCTAGCCCAGTACAGGGGCTGACCGGAGACCCGGGCGCGCTAACAAAATTACTGGGCCTGGCGTCAGACTGCACCGCCCAGTCTGACTGCCGGGGGAGCTGGAGGAACTCCACCAGGGTTCGCCGTCCGGGAAACTGAACTGGAGGAGAAAAATGGCACTCGTATCCCCGGGTGAGGGGGAATGGCACAGCAAGCGTGACACTGGCCAGCTCTTCCCGCCACTTACCTGTTACCCAACACGCGGGAAGAAACTGGCTCGACGCGAAGATTGTAAAATCTTGCGAAGGTATTCGTGTCGACCCAGCCCGCAGCTCTACAGATGTCCGCCAGAGAGGCGCCGTGCGCCAACACATAGCAGGACGCAACACTCCGTGTGGAGTGAGCCCTCACCCCCAGGGGGCACGGCTCGCCTTGGGATTGGTACGCCAAGGCGATGGCATCCACTATCCAGTGGTCCAACCTCTGCTTGGAGACAGCCTTCCCTTTCTGCTGACCTCCGTGGCAGACAAAGAGCTGCTCAGAGCTTCTAAAGCTCTGGGTGTGGTCCACGTATATGCGCAACGCTCCTACGGGACACAGCAACGCCAAGACTGGATCTGCCTCCTCCGAGGGCAGTGCTTGCAGGTTCACCACCTCATCGCGGAAGGGCGTGGTGGGAACCTTAGGCACGTATCCAGGCCGGGGTCTCAGGACAACGTGAGAGTAGACCGGCCCGAACACAAGGCACTCTTCGCTCACCGAAAATGCTTGGAGGTCCCCGACCCTCTTGATGGAAGTGAGTACGGTCAGGAGCGCTGTCTTAGCAGACAGGAACTTAAGCTCAACTGAGTCCAGCGGCTCAAAGGGACCCCTCTGAAGCCCAGCCAGGACAATAGAGAGATCCCAGGGGGCATCAGGGGTGGCCTAGGAGGTTCAACCTCCTGGCACCCCTCAGGAACCTCACGATGAGATCGTGCTTTCCCAGGGACCGGCCGTCCACTGCATCGTGATGGGCCGCAATAGCAGCCACATACACCTTCAAGGTGGAGGGTGACAGCCTACGCTCCAACCTTTCTTGCAGGAAAAAAAGTACTACTCCAATCGTGCATCTTCGGGGGTCTTCTCGGCGAGAAGAACACCAGTTCGCGAACAGACTCCACTTCAGTGCATAGGCTTGCCTTGTTGAAGGAGCTCTAGCCTGAGTGATGGTCTCTACCGCTCAAGTCTGCCGCCTTCCTCAGAGGAATGCGCCAGGGAAGAGCTGTCGCAAGGAGTATGAGTTCAGGAAACCAGGTCCGGGTGGGCCACTACGGCGCGACCAGCAGGACCTGCTCCTCGTCTTCCCTGACCTTGCACAGTGTCTGTGCAAGCAGGCTCACTGGGGGAAACGCATACTTGCGTAGAGCCCGAGACCAGCTGTGTGCCTGCCGAGGGGGGCCTCGGTCAGGGAGTAATACAGCTGGCAGTGGGAGGACTCGCGAGAAGCAAACAGGTCTACCTGAGCTTCCCCGAATCGACTCCAGATCAGCCGGATCATCTCGGAATGGAGTCGCCATTCTCCAGGGGAACGTGAGCTGTCGTGAGAACGCGTCGGCCGCACGATTGAGCTCCCCCGGAATATGAGCAGCACGCAGCGACTTGAGCCGCGTCTGACTCCAGAGGAGGAGATGGCGGGCGAGCTGTGACATGCGACGTGATCGTACACCTCCCAACCGGTTGATGTACGGACCAACACGTGCTTGCCGAACAGCAGTGGCCGGAACTGCCGCAAGGCCAGATGCACTGCCAACAACTCTAGGCAGTTGATGTGCCAAAGCAGTCGAGGCCCTGTCCAGGGCCCCGAGGCTGCCTGCCCGTTGCATGTAGCGCCCCAACCCGTACTGGAGGCATCCGTCGTGACAACGACATGCCGGGACACTTGTTCTAGGGGCACCCGGCCCGTAGAAAGGCAAGGTCCGTCCAGGGGCTGAAGGAACGGTGACACTCCTGTGTGATGTTCACACGAAGTGTACCGCGACGCCATGCCCACCTCGTGACTCGGGAGTGCAACCAGTGCTGAAGTGGTCTCATATGAAGCAACCCGAGCGGCGTGACTGCGGCTGCGGATGCCATATGCCCCAGGAGCCTCTGAAACTGTTTCAGAGGAACCACAGTCCTGCCTCTGAAGGAACTCAGGCAGTTCAGCACGGACTGGGCACGCTCGTTGGTGAGACGCGCCACCACACTCACCGAGTCTAACTCCATACTGAGAAAAGAGTTTCTCTGCACGAGGGAGAGCTTGCTCTTTTCCCAGTTGACCTGAAGCCCCAACTGGCTGAGTGCTGAAGCACTGGGACCCTGTGATCACACAACTGTTCTCGCACGCGGGCCATGCTCGAGATAGTTGAGGATCCTGATGCCCACTTCCGTGGCGGGGCAAGGCGCCCTCCGTGCCTTCACGAAGACACGGGGGACAGGGACAGCCGAAGGGAGGACCCTGTACTGCCATGCCCGACCCTCGAACACAAACTGTAGGAACGATCTGTGTCGCGGAAGGATCGAAACATGAAAGTAAGCGTCCTTCAGGTCGATCGCTGCAAACCAATCCTGGGGCTGGATGCATTTGATATGCGCCTGTTCATCAGCATCTTGAACGGGAGCCTGTGCATGGCCCGGTTTAAGACTTGCTGGTCCAGGATTGGTCGAAGACCACCGCCTTTCCTGGGTACGATGAAGTAAGGGCTGTAAAACCCTTGCCTCATCTCGGCTGGAGGGACCGGCTCGATTGCATCCTTTGCCAGGAGGACAGCAATCCTCGCGCAAGACAGGGCGTTCGAGCTACCACTGAAGTCTCGAGAACGGCGCTGGACTTGGGAGGTCGCCTGGCGAACTGAATTGCGTAGCCGAGTCGAATCATGCCCGTGAGCCAACGAGACGGGCTGGGCAGCATGAGCCACGCCTCCAGACGCCGTGCAAGTGGCTCCAACGGCACGATCGACGTACCTGCGGTGGTGCAGCGAAGGGAGTAGAGCTGGATGGTACAGAAGGCTGTGCGTTCTGAGGCATCCTCGAAACTCCCTGGGTCCCAGAGGGACTGGCTAGAGGTGCGTGGGGAGGCACTGCGTCCCTGAACCGCACTCTCTTGGCCGCTGGCAAGATGGGTCGTGGGCGAGTGAGGAGGCAACGATCGCACACTGTCGGCCCGTGGACCTGAAAACCCGGAGGAAAGGGAAATTGCTCTTTCTTTTGACAAAGTGGGGGCCGCTGGCCCTTGAGCCAGCGGCGGAATAGAACAAGAGAATTTCCACCCGGCCCTCCTCCAGGGGAAGGAGCGGTGCTGTCCCTGCCATCTCCTGAGAAAGAGCAGCTTCCCACATCACTGGGTTGCCCGTGTCAGGGCCGCTTTGTCGCCTATCTGGGTGATTAGGGGCCAACTGGGACACGGGGCGCCGCACTCCTGCGAGGCTCGACGCACCGCATATGGGACGATTCAGCACGGGCGGAGCAGCTCTGGAGGACGCGGAGGCGCCCACGGTGACAAGCAGACTGGGGCTTGCCCTGCGGCGGAGCGGTGCATCACGCCGGGGCAAGCTACTTACCTGTTACCCAATTGGCCTCGGTCTGCTTCTGTACTGCCGAGAACTGCTGGGCACAGTCCTCGACAGTGTCGCCGAACAGTCCAGCCTGGGAGACGAGAGCGGCGAACAGCGCACTGTCGACATCGCTCTTCTCAAGGCTGAGCCATAGATGGCCCTCTTGGACCCCAAGTGTGGACATCGCCTTCCCGAGGGACTGCGCTGTGACTTCCATCGCCCGAAGGGCACAGTCAGTCACAGAGCACAGTTCCTGCATCAACCTCGGGTTGGTACTACCCTCGTGCATTTTAATGCCTTGGCTGGTGTACTCGCAGGATAGCCATGGCATGCAGGGCAGAGGCAGCTTGGCCCGCAGCACTGTAAGCTTTGGCCGCGGGCGGCCGTCAGCCTACAGGCTTTGGACGGGAGACGAGACGATTCCTCCAAGTGGTGGCGCTTTGCGGGCACAAGTGCACCGCAAACACACTCTCCACCTGGGAAATGTCAACGTACCCCCTAGCTGCCCCGCCGTCGAGGGTAGCGAGGATGGGGGAGGCAGACGAGCCGCTTCTGGCCGTAAAAAGGGGCCATCCACGACTTCGTCAGCTCCCCATGCACTTCTGGGAAGAAAGGAACCGGGGCAGGGCGTGGTCGCGAGCCACGGCCCGTGCCGAGGAACCAATCATCTCACCGCGAGGGCTCAGAACTAGGAGGTGTGCACGTCCGGGAAAGCACGGCCGTCAACTCTGGGTCCGATTCGGCTGCGGCCGCGACTCCCGAGGGAGGCAGCCCCGCCGAATCTTCATCCTCAGAGAACGATTGCCCATCCCCCGATGCTGCGATCGACGTCTGATCCTCTATCGGCGCACCAAATGAAACGCTGGGCACGCCGTGAGACGGCACAGCAGAATCACCGGGGAGCCGCACAGAACAGCTGCTGCGGGAGGAGTGAGAAGTCCGTGGGGACTGGCCCGGCGGAAAGGCTCTCACTGTAACCCTCAGATCGCCCAGAGCACTAGCCGATGGTTCTCTGCTCGTGGCAGAGAAGCCAGTGCGGGTAGTGACAGAGGGAGCCCCTCCCATCCCCGTGAGGAGAGAGAGGCGCGATCGCAGCGCTGCCATGGTTACACGCTCGAGCGAGCGCATAAACCATCCACGAACGCAGCTTCAGCGCTGGATGCCCAGACACTGAAGACAACGATCGTGGCCGTGGATGGAGGATAGGAAGCGACCGCAACCAAGAGGACACGGCGGGAACGGCGTCTTTAAAAGACACGAACCGACCGTGATTTGCTCTTTTAGAAATCTGCTCTTTTAGTTGAAGTGCCCAGGGGAATCGCTGCAGACAGGGACACCGCTGTTCGCACCATAACGCCAACCAGAACAGCTTCCAGACAGATGATGAATGGCTCTTTGTGGAGATCAACACGTTCATCCACTCGGCTCCGAAGCAAAAATCTAATGAGTGGATGCACCTGCCGCCTATTTATACTCGTGTGCACGGGGAGTGGCGCAGGTATGCAAAATCCACTAGCCAATATTCATTGGCGTTTTCTCTTAAGTCAGAGATGATTGGGGCTCCCAAGTAAATCCCCTATGTCGTCACGACATAACGCGTAGTGACCAACAGATAGGGAACCCTCGTTCCCTGAAGGAGGGAACGGAGACGTCACATCGGGTGACCGACGAATTGGGATCTCGCTTAGAGAGACCAATCCACTTCGAGTGTAACTAAACGAGCCAATGCACATTGGCATGCGATTATTGCATCCAGCTGCCGCTGATCACAGCGTGAGTATAAGTAGGCAGCAGGTGCAGCGCATATTCAGGTTTTCGCTGAGGAGCCAAGCCGGTGACCCGGCCGCTCAGCGGTGGTACAGCAGCCGTGGCGACGGGACGTGACGTCTCCATTCCCTCCTTCAGGGAACGAGGGTTACATACGTAACCGAGACGTTCCCTTTCAGTCAGTCACTCCGAGTCACGTCGGGTGACCGACGAATTGGGATCCCTACCAAAGGGCCACGGATACTGCCCCTTCCAGTGTCTTGTGGAAGCCTCCTGCACCCCTACTTTTTGGCATAGGTCAGGGTTCACCACAAGAAGACCAGCTACTGTTGCTATGGCACTACCCATTCAGTAAGACTGGATAACACTGGGAAAACGTACCCGTTCCACTTGGAACAGGAACGCTGCGGAAGCCCAGCCTTCCCAAAGGAGGTTCAGAAGCACTTACACATATAACAACCATTTAGGTGAATATGGAAGATTAGAGGTGACTGTAGCCTCTTGGGTAATGGCAGGAAGTCTGCCGGGGAAACACGGGCTCTGAAGCTATACCGTGGACTTACACATATGGGATCCAATTAGGTCTCTACATATGGAACCCAGCCCTCTACCGGTTCTCACGGATTCATCGAGTGAGGGCCTGGCGCCAGACATTCCGCCACGTCTGGCTACCGAGGGGACGGAGGAGCTCGACAGGGTCTACCAGCGGACTCTCTGGAGCAGTTTTAGCAAGCCGACCCGAAACCGGAGCCTCTCAGTGCTTCTACCCGTTTGAGGTGAGAACAGAGGAGGAAACCGGTTCCACACGGAGGCTATAGAATCTAGCGAACGTGTTAGGGGTCGCCCAGCCCGCAGCTCTACAAATGTCTGCCAGCGAGGCGCCACGAGCCAGTGCCCAGGAGGATGCAACACCTCTAGTAGAGTGAGCTCTCAACCTGAACGGGCAGGGCACAACCTGTGCCTGATAAGCCAGGGTGATGGCGTCCACTATCCAGTGGGCCATCCTCTGCTTAGAGATGGCATTCCCCTTCTGCCGGCCTCCGTGACAAACAAAGAGCTGGTCTGAGGTCCTGAAGCTTTGCGTCCTGTCAACGTAGCATCTCAATGCCCAGACGGGACAAAGCAAAGCTAGGGCTGGGTCTGCCTCCTCCAAGGGCAGCGCTTGCAGGCTCACCACCTGGTCCCTGAAGGGAGTAGTGGGAACCTTGGGCACATAGCCAGGCCGGGGCCTCAGGGTTACCTGGGAGTCCGCTGGCCCAAACTCTAGGCACGAATCGTCAACCGAAATTGCATGCAGGTCCCCTACCCTCTTGATGGAGGCCAATGCAAACAGGAGCAGAGTCTTCATTGAAAGAAACTTCAGCTCGACTGTCTGCAAAGGCTCGAATGGGCCCTTCTGTAGTGCTCTGAGCACTAGAGACAGGTCCCAAGAGGGTATAGAGGGGGGCCGTTGGGGATTTAACCTTCTCGCCCCCCTAAGGAACCTGACGACCAAGTCATGCTTCCCCACCGACTTCCCTTCTACGGGGTCGTGGTTAGCAGCAATCGCAGCCACATAGACTTTAAGGGTGGAGGGAGACAGCCTTCGCTCTAACCGTTGCTGCAAGAAGGACAGCACGACTCTGATCGGGCACTTCCGGGGGTCTTCTTGGTGAGAAGAACACCATTCGACGAACAGGTTCCACTTCAAGGCGTAAGCATGTCTTGTAGACGGTGCTCTCGCCGAAGTGATGGAGTCAACTACCTCCTGGGGTAGGTCACCTAGAACCTCCGCGTCCTGTCCAGGGACCAGACATGAAGTTTCCAGAGATCTGGACGCGGGTGCCATAAGGTGCCCCGTCTCTGAGTCAGTAGATCCTTCCTCAGAGGAATCTGCCAAGGAGGGGCTGTCACGAGGAGCATCAGTTCCGGGAACCAAGTCCGAGTGGGCCAGTACAGCACCACGAGCAGGACCTGCTCCTCGTCCTCCCTGATCTTGCACAGTGTCTGTGTGAGAAGGCTCACTGGGGGAAACGCATACTTGCGAAGGCCGTGCAGACGAGCACGTGCTTGCCTCGTAAGCGCTTCTTGAGACGATTCAAGGCCAGGCGTACTGCCAGCAACTCTAGGCAAACTCTAGCAAACCCCCGACACTGCATGCCCATCGAACGTGGCCCCCCAGCCGGTGGTGGAGGCATCCGTGTAAACCACAGCATGCCTGGAGACCTGTTCCAGGGTCACTCCTGCCCGGAGAAACGAGAGGTCTGACCACGGGGTGAAGGTTTGGCGGCAGGCCGGTGTGACTCAGACCCGGTGAGTGCCGCGTTGCCACGCCCACCTCGGGACTCGGCCATGGAGCCAGTGTTGAAGCGGTCTCATATGAAGCAGCCCCAGCGGTGTGACTGCCGCTGCAGCTGCCATATGCCCCAGAAGCCTCTGAAATTGTTTCAGTAGGACCGCCGTCCTGCTCTTGAACGTATTCAAGCAGTTAACACCGACTGAGCACGTTCCTGTGTGCGGCGTGCTGTCTGGTTGACCGAATCCAACTCCATACCGAGAAAAGAGATCCTCTGCGTTGGGAAGAGTTTGCTCTTTTCCCAGTTGACCCGAAGGCCCAACTGGCTGAGGTGCCAGAGCACCAAGTCCCTGTGTTCGCACAACTGAGACTGAGCCAGTATGAGCCAGTCGTTGAGATAGTTGAGAATGCGAATGCCCTGTTCTCTTTAACTTTCGTGAAGACACGGGGCGACAGGGACAGCCCGAAGGGCAGGACCTTGTACTGATATGCCTGTCCCTCGAACGCAAACCGCAGGAATGGCCTGTTGCGCGGAAGGATCGACACATGGAAGTACGCGTCATTCAGGTCGATCGCTGCAAACCAATCTGGGACGGACGCACCCGAAGATGCGTTTCTGCGTGAGTATCTTGAACAGAAGTTTGTGAAGGGCCCTGTTCAAGACACGCAGATCCAAGATTGGTCTCAACTCACCACCAGTGTTGCCAAACCCCTCCCTCAGAAAATCTCTAGAACCACCCACAAAAGTCTCCATTTTTCACAAAAAGTCGTCAAATATGAAAAGAAAGTAAATACAGGTAAAATTGGTAAAGGAAAGTAAATATATACTTTACAATGACAGTACAATTTTATGACAGTATAAAAAATATAACAAAAGTATAAAAAATTCTGAAGTGAAATTTAGGAAATGCTTTCTTGTAACTCTGCACGACACATTTGAATCAGTAAATTCTTCCTGTGATCTGCAAGCACATGATGGAAATGATGTAAAGACACACAATGTTGGGCATTTGTTTCATGTGTCACCAAAGTGCATCCCTGTCCTGCTCAAATACAACAGATAAGAGATATTATGATTCTCCAAAAACAAAACCTTTATTCATACAAATTTATTTCAGTCAACACACTCTATTATACGGTGGCCGAGAGATCTCAACGTGCTGCAAATAGGAAAAAAAACCACCTGCATTTTAAGAAAACAACTTCATCAATTTGACAACACATGCGCTGCAAATGCTCACAACACAAGAAACGCAAATACAATTCTTTATTTGGTTATGTTGTGAGCATTTGCAGTGCGTTTCTTTATTTGTTTGTGTTGTGAGCATTTGCAGCACCTGCTGTCAAACTGATGAAGATATGTTCTTGATTTGCTGGTGCTTTTTCTATTTGCATGTGTTTTATACTGCAAAGTGCAAAATACTGCATCCCAGCACACATGACATGATGATGCACTGTCTCTCAGTATCTGGTTGACATGATTGTGCATTAATTGTGGTATAACATTTGTGTCTGTGGTTAAAACAAGGTGTTCATGCACTGAGTAGTTGGTGCCCCAATGTAATCATAATTTTTCATATTTGTTCTCCGCCATCTTGAAGCTTATAATGAAATGGTGGTGCGTGTCATCATATCTGAATGGCAAGTGTACTGATGCATGTTCACTGCACACTGTGCACAGACTCATTGGCATGATTGAGAGTAAATGTGGGAGGTCACGGGCCTACGGCAAGGTGTGGCCAAGTAAAAAAAAAAAAAATCTCCAAAAAATCGCTATTTGTATTTAAATATAGCTAAAATAGCTCCTTGTCGCAAAAAATCAATAAAAGTCGCAGCAACAATGAGAAAGTAGCTAAATTTGGTGACAAAATCCCCAAATTGGCAACACTGCTCACCACCTTTCTTGGGTACAATGAGGTAAGGGCTGTAAAACCCCGTCCTCATATCGGCTGGAGGGCCGGCTCTATCGCATCCTTCGCCAGTAGGACTGTGATCTCTGCACGCAAGACAGGACCATCTGCCGCCTTCACTGAAGTGAAGTGGACGCCCCTGAACTTGGGAAGACGCCGGGCGAACTGATTCGCATAGCCGAGTCTGATGGTCTGAAGGAGCCAGCGAGACGGACATCCTTTATCATGTACATAAGTATCTTGAGTCAATTTTGTTGTTTTTCCGAGAAAATAATGGGTCGTCTCAACCGTAACTTCGAAAAGCGTTACTGCGTTCTCCCATTGTTTAGCCGCGCGTCAAAATGAAGTTATGGTGCCGGCTTGGAGTTATACGGTGTTCTGCCTTTTTTTTTACTGTCCATTAAAGTCTGACGCATTTCAATTACGGTGTAGACAAACGAATTAGATTGCGATCTACCAAACAAAGCATACTCCATATAACAAAGCACTGTAAAGACTAGACACCTTGGCAGCAATACATAATCGTGAATAACCTTTAAATAATTTTTTTGTTGCTGTTGTTTTTTTGTTTTTGTAATGCAGATTATTCACCAGGCTGTCACATCTAGTTGGATGCATGTCTACTTGAATGCCGTATCATGTAGCATGATCAATTATAAAATCAGTAGCCTAATAGTTCGCAATTAAATCTATATCCTTTTCTTGTAACCCGATAAAATCAATCCATGGCGCTGAACGTCGTCGGAGATGTTTAATCCACAAGCATTTCTGAGCATGCCTGCTTAATTGCTGACGTTCACATAAATCCACAAGTCCTTCTTTTAGGTTAGGCTATTTCATTCAAGTCAATATAAGCAATTATGCTTTTTGTCTTCTTGTTACGGTCAAAAAAAAAAAAATTATAATAATACAGATTACTATATGCAGTAGTCTATATGAGATAGCCCATGATCACTAGATTTTATACAGGTGTTACTATAACGATTTTGTAAATGGTGATCAGCAACCAAATATTGATAATGTGGAAGTTACTGTCTTTTGCCTTGGTGTGACTTCTCACTTTTTGCAGACAATGCAAAGGCAGAGTACATTAACTTCAAAATAGGGATAAAAATCAAGTTTGAGCTTACAATTTTTTAATGTAGATAATTTCCATTACTAAAACATCTAATTGCCAAATTTACAGTGTCCTACCTACAGTATAATTAATTTGGCTGGACAAGTAAACAACTTTAAAGTCATTTTTCTCAGTTTCACACTCTAGCGAGTTAAGGTCTTTTGCCTTTGTAGGGCAGTATAGGTCACCGGATGGTGGCAGGGGATCCTGAAGACCGGATGCTGGACGAGCACTCTTATATGAGTAAAGCTTTTTAGTGATTGCATTAGTCTGTACTGCCACCTGCTGGTAAAACTTAATACAACACATGCAGCTTTAACTCGCATGACGATGATCAGTGACGATTTTATAGACCTTTTCCCTCCAAAGACGCCTAGAAATGTTTGGTCGTGATGTAAAATTATGCCAGGGAAGGACATGGTTTTTGAAAAACTAAAAAATAATAAAGAAAAATGATACACATTTAATTGGGGACACTTAATTTCTAGCGATTATCATCGATTTGATTGCACAGATACTATTTAAACTAAACTGAGCTAGACAATTACATCTCTGAATTCAATAATGAAATGCCTTTAACTGAAAATTGATAAAATTGAGTGTTTAATCTTATCATTATACATTACTGACACTCTATCCTCCAATTTGATACTGTTAAGTGCTTTGACACAATCTATGTTGTTAAAAGCGCTATATAAATAAAGGTGACATAATTTCCACACAGTAAATAGCAAAATGATTTATAATTATTTCATTGTTTAGATAATCATCGTTCTAAATGTACAACCAGATTTCCGGTAATGTAGGGACATTTTTTAAAATTTGAATAAAATGAAAACTAAAAGAATTTCAAATCACATGAGCCAATATTTTATTCACAACAGAACATAGATAACATAACAAAAGTTTAAACTGAGAAATTTTACAATTTTATGCACAAAATGAGCCCATTTCAAATTTGATGCCTGCTGCAGGTCTCAAAATAGTTGGGACGGGGGCATGGTGTAGCATCTCCTCTTCTTTTCAAAACAGTTTGAAGACATCTGGGCATCGAGGTTATGAGTTTCTGGAGTTGGCTAGCGGGAGCGGGGAAGTCAGCTGAGCAGAGGGGTCTTGATCCGCTGCGAGGCGTTTCTACGGTGAGCAGACTTGATTCTCGTAGATCAGCGAAGGTTGTCATCGTTGCTGAAGGAGAAGAAATCTGAGGATCCTATGGCGAAATGCCCCCTTATATAGATGCCCTGCCCATTCTGGCGGACTTCATCACCATAGTCTCGTGCAGCTCCGCTGCCAAGCCATTGGTTCGTTTCTAAAGCACTGCACAAACCAATGGCCGTGCAGTTACACTGCGTTATTAAAAAAGGATTCAGTCATCAGAGAAAAAGGAGTTTTCCCCCATAATGAGTGTAGTATCCAAGTACGAGTGTAGTATTGAGTGTAGTATCAAAAGGGAACTAAAGTGTTACCCAGCGTCATTATTACCCCACTAGTGGGAAATGTCATGTAGCTTTTTAAGTTTCCAAACTATTTTACTGATAACATTGTCAGAGCCGTTTGTGCAGATGTGTGTCTGTATGTACGTGTGTGCGTCTATATAGGAGTGAGAGCGGCAGAAAGGGAGTATGTGCTTTCTGTACATAATAAAACATAATTTAAAAAAAAAACATGGATATAATTTGTCATTTTTATCCTATTGTTTAAAATATTTATTTGTTTGGTCATTGTCGTTATTGGTTTTGGTTATTTTCCTTTAAGGACCTTTGAAATAACTGGAATCATTTAGCGAAGTGATATGAACATGTAGCTTACTAACACCATGTGGAAGCAGAATGTCTGATGACCACATGGATCTTTCATTACAACAGAAAGTTTTGCCCGAATGAGTTACTTCACAGGATTAAACTTAAAATTAAAAGTAAATTTGAATCTTACAATATTTTAGCATTGTTTTTTATATTGTGCATCAGATTCGGTATATTTCATAGATTACAAACAATCAGACAATAAAGACAATGACAATCTTTTGACGCAGAAGGAGGTCTATAACATCCCGCAACAATCAAAACACAATTCTGCGATAATTCAGTATTCAACACTAGCAATTCAAATTGTTTAGGCACAGACTTAGATAATTGTACTGTTGCCTGCAAACTATTTTTTACATAGATCGCCACTCCTCCACCTTTAGCATGACGATCAGTACGAAATATATTATACCTCTTCATAAATATAACTATCAGTTCTGTCAGGACCACTATCGTCAAAAGATAGATACTTAGCATAAGGTTTTGGTTTGGCGGTATGGTTCTGTTCTGTGCAAAACTCCTGCCCATCCATGCAGCCTGTCATGAATGAGCAGGGAGAGCAACAATAATAACCCCCCTAGGGTAAACAGAACAGAACAAGCAGATATCATTAATATTGCATAATGATATTTAAGTGTATTTAAGTATGATTCAGCAAGGAATATCAGAAGACAAGTCCTGACTGCGAAAGGAGGAGTTGGGGATGGAGGAGGGTGATTTGCTCCTGAGCAAGCGGAAAAAGCTGCTGATTGATACGGAAGAGAGCTTATATAGGAATGCCGCGATAGGTGTTGTATTCCTATAGGTAGATACGATCAGCTGATGCAAGCTTGACTCACGTGACCTGCCAGAACTAACGCTAACGCTTCATTTCTGTCAGGACCACTATCGTCAAAAGATAGATACTTAGCATAAGGTTTTGGTTTGGCGGTATGGTTCTGTTCTGTGCAAAAACTCCCTGCCCATCCATGCAGCCTGTCATGAATGAGCAGGGAGAGCAACAATAATAACCCCCCCAACACAAACGATAGGCATGAACCCCCCGACACAACGATAGGCCAGAACCACCCAAACCACAACTGATGGTATCCTGAAAGAAGCATATCCTTCTGAAAATAGCAGAGACTGGGGCGGCAGCCCCTTACGGAGAAGGCAGTGAAGGGGTGCTCTTCTTTATAAGCAGCCAAGAAGAGCAGCAAGCCCCTTACCGGAAGAGAGTAGCAGCGAAGGGATGCTCTTCTTAATAAGCAGCCAAGAAGAGCAGCAAGCCCCTTTTATGCAATACCTGAAAAAGATGCAGAAAAATTGACAGCTAGTTGACTCACTAAAAATGACAGCCTAATTTGCAGCAAACACATGTACTGCAGCCATAGAAGCGAGCAATGAACGGTTCAGAGAGAGATCGCATATTCTACCTGACCTAAAGCTTCAGCATCCATTTAAAAACTATAGAAACAGCATATGATAACTCAAATCAACTCATCAGTTTACAGGTTGTCGTCTCCCATTGACATTGTGCTCGTTATGTTACGTGTCTTCAATCTGACAACCCACATGAGTGAAGACAGAAATCCTTACCAATGCACTCGATTGCTTTGCAACAAGCATGTTGCAGTAGTCAGAGAAACTTAAGGAAATAGCAGTCCCAATAACTAGATGAGCCATAAGCAGCAAGCATATTTCGAGAACAATCAGATGGCCTAACAACAGGTTAAATATTAGCTTATTGCTGTTGTGAATTTACCAAGTACCAGTACTTGCAGTACAACCAATAGCTTAAAGAAACAAGCTGGTCTAGCAACAAACATGATACTGAGCACTAGATAAGCCCTAAAAGCAAGCAAAATCCCAGTACCCTAACAGCTTTAAAGCAAAGACCTTCTGAAATAACGTAGACTGCGGCAGCATGCCCTTTAAGAAGAACAGAAGCAGCGAAGGGGTGCTCTTTAATCAGCAGCTGAGAAGAGCAGCATGCCCCTTTAGTGCAGTACAGCATGTGGTCAATACCCGACGTTTAGGCAGCCCATGTTGCCCTTATCCAGATAATCGTTATCATTATAACCTTTGGTAGCATGATCTACATACTGCCCTTTAAGTATCAAGCACATTACATGTACACTGATTAAAGCAACAGCATATCAAACAGAAATAAAAATAAAAATAGATAAGTTTAATGAAACAGAATTCCCAAAACTAGATGAGTCTTAAGCAGCAACCTGTTTCATATCAGACAGCCTTAAACAACATATTAAAAACAAGCCTGCTGTGGTAGGTTTACTGGGTAATGTTACCAGCGTGACAAAATACAACCAATGAGCCTAAAGCAACAGCATGCCTAGCAAACAAACATGTTACTGATCAACTGCCTTAACAACGAGCAATATTTGACGATAGCATAATTGCCAACATAGCATAAGGCAATGAGAATGAAATAAGAACTTAGCTTAGCTTCGTGAAGACATTCAGAGATGAATAAAGGGTTAAATGTTCATTTTACGTGGATGCTTTAACCCTCCTTGATATCTTTACTTCTAACAGCGGGGAAGCAGATCTCGTGTAAAAGCATTGTTGATGCAGTCACATTAGCACAACTTCAGCGATGATTTGCGGGCATTGCAGGCGAAGGGTCTATGTCAGTGATATAACGTTATGAGAAGCAGTACTTGAGAAGCTTATATCAATCGCGGCGAATTCGCGTTCAAGTTCACAAACTTGTTGAATCTGGTGAGAACCCCGTGGGAACGAACCCCTGAAAATTCCTGACTGAAAGCTTTCCCGTAGAGATGGAATTCGCCGTCTGATTTGCTCCTGAGCAAGCAGAAAAAGCTGCTGATTGATACGGAAGATATAGGAATGCCGCGATAGGTGTTGTATTCCTATAGGTAGATACGATCAGCTGATGCAAGCTTGACTCACGTGACCTGCCAGAACTAACGCTAACGCTTCATTAGTGGATCTACCCAGCCATGTCTCAGATAACACCATAATATCAACATTTGTCGATTTGGCCCAAATTCTGACCATATCAATTTTTGGCAATAGACTTCTCACATTTATACGTACGAAACCTATACCAGACCTATTTAGAAAATCGGCAGGAGTTTTCAGCGATATCATATCGGGCCCAGGACCTGGGTTAGGTTGCACATTTCCTGACATCAGCAACATAAGTGTAATAATACATTTCAACATGCGTGTATTAAGACAGTGCTTTCTGCAACTTTTAGAGTCACCACTCATTGTGCTTTTTTTTGGCCAAGAGTTTTTTCATGGAATAAAACAGTCATTTAAAAGGAACAAGCTTAAAAGATGGTTCAAATTTCCATGTTGTGAAACCAAGCTCATGCCATACATCCAGCCCCCCTGACTGCTGACCAAATCCTGTGTATAGCCAGTAATCTTTGATCGTGGTAACAAATAAAGTGCATTTAATGAAAAGTTAAAGTCACTCACTAGGACTTCCACTTCATGCTCTGAGATTTTAGGCAGACAGAGCAAAGACAGAAAGGCAAGAATCATACTCGCCATGATGGAATTTGCACACCACAGAGCAGGGTAGCCGGCGTATAGCTAGTAGAGACCCAAGGTTATAGCTGATAGCTAGTGGAGACCCAGGCTGTAGCTGGTAGCTGATGGAATAGAGGCCAGGCAGTAGATCAAACCAGGTTATAGCTGGTGGAGACCCAGACAATAGCTGGAGCAGGAGACCAGGTTGTAGTTAATGTAGACCCGTTTGTAGGCTATAGCTGGTGCAGGCTGTAGCTGGTGCAGAGTGATGCAAAGTGATGCAGGTTTACACCAAAAGTAGATAAACACAGAGATCCAGGCAAATGCCACACTCCTGGAATAGTTCTCCGACTCAGATCAAAATAGTTAATAAGTTGTGGGGTAAACCACAATTTTTCAAGTGGCTTACAAAAAGCAAACAATTGTTTAGAGAGGATGTTAAAATCCATTAAAAAAAAAGTTTAAAACAAGTTAAAACAAACAAACACTAAACAGAACAAAGGATAGGCTGCTTCTTGTGTCTAATTAGAATGTTCCAAAGTTCCTTGTTTACATCAGAAATGGTTGCTTGAAGTGCCCCTATTATGGGTTATGAAAGGTTCATATTTTGGTTTTGGGAGTCCCTAACAACAGGTTGACATGCATGCAAGGTCAAAAAAACACTTTCATTGTCTTATAATATGCATTTATTTTTACCTTATTTGCTCAACGACTCCCAAACAATTCATTTAAAGATTAATTTTTCCAAACCCCTCCTTTGCGTGACGCTAATCTGCAGTTATTGGTCCGATTGGTCTCATTTTCATGTCATCTTGCCTGTAATGCCTGATAAAGCAGCCTTTGTGAGCGCATGCTGCTTTGTGTACAGAGTTACCGGGGAAACAGCTATTTTACAGAATTTGCATTTTCATTCAGACCAACGCGAAAAGACCAACAAGTAGGCAGGCAATATGCTAATGTTTCATGTTGACGTCAACATGAAACGGCTTGGGATTAGTTTTAAAAACGACTCCTTTCAATGATTCAGAGTCGACTCTTTCTTTTGAGAGACAATAACTTTATACTTGGTGTACTTTCAGATTTAAAACTTTGCAGGATGTTTTCATTCACTTAGATCTGTGTTACACACTGCATGAAAGGTCATTTTTAAAAATCCATAATAGGGGCACTTTAAGGAAAGCAGCATGTAGTTGTAGTCCTGCTACTGATGTTTCTGATAATAGAGTCACCCACTATCAGAGTCCTGAGCTCGGCTGCTCTCTGAGCTGAATGCCGCTGTCTGCTCGACCTTGAGCCCTTGTTAGTAGCGATGTTAGCTGCTGGCTGATAGGACCCATGTTTGTTCATTAATATTTCATTATTCATTAATGCTTGCAAATAATGCAAATAGATGGTAACTGTCGTGACATTAAATATTGGTTTCGGACTTGTGTGTGTTTTGGTCACATTGTTTTAACTGCTTGAGGTAATACTAATGTTTGCATCCTCCAGCCTTGAAAATGAACTGATGATTTTTCTCTACTAATTAAACATCTATCAACAAATTAATTACGTAGTAATATTATTAAAACCTGTACTATAGTATACTGTATACACACCATTTTGTTGTCGGTTTTAAATCCGCATCTGAATTGTCCTGCTCTGTGCAGCGTGCAGTGTCACGTGTCAAAACAAACAGCATGTGCTGTCAGTGATTTCTGGCTCTAGAAGCCACTCTCATACTGTATAATGCAACCTGGTCTCTTTTTGTGCGACACCGTACATACCTTGCTGCACGTTTCGCCGCAGTTTCAAATAGAAACGTCCACTGAATGGCGCTAAAACACAGGTTCAATATGTGAACCCTGGCACGTTTTTATTACGTAGATATTGGTACGTATTGCTGTTTTTTTATTACGTTGCTTCAGATACGTATTGCGGCGGTTCAGAATTCAAATATCCGGGGACTGTCGCTAAAGGTTAATGCTCTATTGTTGGAAATATGATATTCTTCAAGTAATTGTGCGAAAATTACGCTTTATTAATCGCAACTCTGTAAATTTGTGTGAAAGTGTTCATTTATTTTGGAAACTGCAGTGATATGTACTTATTGGTACGTATTTCATGTCACGCTAAAAAGTGCACCCAGGTACGTAAATGCCATGAGACCAGGTAGGTATAATGACTGCAGACTTTCTCAGCGACTCCAGCAACGGACGCAACCCTGAAAAACTGTCAGCATGGATTTTTGCCGATAGCCGATAGTTCTGGCAATCAACTATCGGTGCCGATTAATTGGCAAAACCGATCAGTCGGTCAACCTCTACTGCAAATATTGATTCTCTTATGATAAAATTCCCAAAAGCATCTGTTCAGTGAGTAAATGTACATGAATAGATCATTCATTAGCGTTTTGTTGCACTGTTTTGCAATGTTGCTTTTGGTGTGAAAGGTGTGATACCAAGTATATCAAGATGATCTTCATTATTGTAGGGGGCAGTTCTGCAATGTACAGTTATGAAATGTTAGTGTACTTCTCCTGTCTCCAGGTTGTTACAAAATCCTGATGCAGATGAAGCCTGTCAGTATGTGATTAAACATCTGGGTAAAAACCCATTACTCCTGAGAGTACTGAATCTGAGTGAATGTGAACTAGGAGACACACAAGTGAATCAGATCAGCGCTCTACTGCAGGATAAACACTGTAAACTCAACATACTTCAGTATGTATTGTTTTTATTATTATTACACATTTAAACTGTATAGTAAGCAAAACAGAATAATTGTCAACAATCACTGAATACTGGAATCTTTACTTTGTGTTTGTAATTCTCCTTCTCCTGTTCATCATTTTAGGCTGTGTAATTGTGGTCTAACAGAGGAAAGCTGTTCAGCTCTTGCTACAGTCCTGAGTTCAAACCCCAGTCTGAAAGAGCTTGACATGAGCAACAATAATCTGCAGGATTCAGGAGTGAAGAAACTCCAGAACGGATTAGAAAATACAAACTGCACACTGCAGAAACTTGGGGGAGTTTAATGTACCATTGTTGGAATGCACTTATTAATAATAATCATACAATACATGTTAATTTTATTATAAAACTTTTTCTCTGTAGACTTGCAAACTGCAGTATCACAGAAGAAGGTTATAAAGCTTTGGCTTCAACTCTGAGATCAAACACTTCACACCTGATAGAGCTGGATCTCACAGGAAATGATCCTGGACAATCAGGAGTGAAGCAGCTCAATGATTTACTGCAGGATCCAAACTGTCAACTAAAACTGAGGTGAAACGTGATAAAATAACAGAAAATGAATAACTTGCAGGCTAAACATTATTTTAGTAATACAGTAAACTTAAATTTTGTTGCATTTGGGGTTGCTATGGTTTTGATAAGACATATCAGCACAATCTAGTTAATCTGTGCAAACTACAGTGCAGGTTAAATATAATTGATGTGCCACTAGAGGTGCAGGTATTCAGTAGTATGGCATTACATTTTTCTGAACACACTGTAGTTTGATTTCCCATCAAGCCAAGATTCCCAGCTCTGTATCGCTCTACAGCAGGTCTGTGAGTCAACGGGTGTCCAGAAAGATATTGACACCCTAACTTCACTGTCCATATTTGTTCTAAAATTCAAGATCTAGTGAGCTTTTGCCCTTCTGTTTTACAGGACATTTGCACTGTTGTTTCTTTGAAATAAATATTTGAATGTCATAAAAACTTTCAGCTTAAGTTTGAAAGTTCAAAATTGAATTGAGTCCTATGTCTGTGCTTGCAGGTTTTTGGGTCCTGCTGCAGATGAAGCCTGTCATTATGTGACTAGTATTGTGGGTAAAAACCCGTTACTCCTGAGAGAGCTGAATCTGAGTGGACATGAACTAGGAGACACACGAGTGAATCAGATCACTGCTCTACTGCAGGATAAACACTTTACACTCAACACGCTGATGTGAGTATTTCACATAATTTAAATGTTATATTATTTTGAATAGTAATATTACTGTAGTTGCTAATAATTCCTAATTTCTTTAGGTCAGAGCAGTTTTTTCTCAAAATCACAAAAAGTCACAATAATGTGAAGTATTAAAATTTAACAGGCAATTAAACAGTTAAAAGTCAGTTTGATCATGCGTCATTATTTTAGTTACTGTAGAAGGAGGACACTGGTTTACTTTCAGAGCTTAGAATATTCCTCAAATAAATGATTGATAATTGAGAACTTTTTTGAAAACTTTTTAAAGTTTTTTTTTTTTTTTTTTTTTATCGTAGGGGTTGTGAAGCAAATTATTTATAAAAATCAATTCAACAAAAATGTGACATTGCATTTAGTGCCTGTTTCAGAACAAAGCAAATTATTGATGTACTAACTGGTCAGGCACCAATATTCATCATAATCCTGCAACCCTGCCTAAATTTAGGGACAACAAGCACAAAAACACACATATGCTGAAGCACTAGATTAATGAATGAACACTTGATCAGAAAAATAACATCACAGAAATTGTGCATCATAAATTCAGATGAGACATGCAGTAATTATGCCAGATAAATATCAAAATATAAATATCAAATGTGTATGTATTGTAAGCTCCCTGTTTTCAAGAATCATTATTGTGTAATACAGCTTTTTAATGTATAGGATAATAAAGACTTGACAGAACAGTTTGTTAGGGTGAGAGGGGGACTCATACTCGAGTCACCTGAAGAACAACTGCACCATGCGTTGGACCGCTGTCCATAAGAATATAGACTCCGACATTCACAAACTTGTTTGAATGTTTTTGCTTATGAAATACTTTTATCCCCTAAGGCAAGACACCAAAGGCGAATAGGATAAAATATGCAGCTGATAGATTATTTGTAATAAGAATGGCAAAATTGTTTTATATCACAGGTTTTATAACAATTATTTTAAATATGCAAATGAGGTATTGTCTAATCAAATCATATCTTGAATTTTATGGGCATATAACTGCATTCTCATTAATCTTTTTAATGCATTATTTTTTTCCACAGTTAATCACACCAAATAAGCATGTTAAATCAATAGACCTAATGGTAATTAAAGGGATACTCCACCCCAAAATGAAAATTTTGTCATTAATCACTTACCATGTCGGTCCAATCCCCCGTAAAAGCTTTGTTTGTCTTCGGAACACAATTTAAGATATTTTGGATGAAAACCAGGAGTTTTGTGACTGTCCCATTGACTGCCAAGTAAATTACACTGTCAAGGTCCAGAAAAGTATGAAACACATCATCAGAATACTCAGTGGTACTCAGAATGCCATCAGTGGTTCAATCGTAACGTTATGAAGCGACAATAATATTTTTTGTACGGAAATAAAACAAAAATAACAACTTTATTCAACAATTAGGCACCATAACGTCTCCTCTGTGTCACCGTAACACCATTTTGGAGAATATCCCCTGGACGCAAAATGTGTACACTCTTCTGTGCCAGCCGCGACAGGGATACATCTTATACATCGATTTACGATTTGATTTGAACGCAAACAGCGCATCCGGCTTAACACAAATTACAATATTTTTGATGAAATCCGAGAGCTTTCTGACCCTCCATAGACAGCAATGTAACTGAAATGTTCCCAGGCCCAGAAATGTAATTTTATGAAGCTACTAGATTTTTTTTTTGTGCACAAAGAAAACAAAAATAATTACTTTATTCAACATTTCTTCAACAATCCGTCCTTTCAGGTACATTGTTGTCTATACAGGGTCAAAAATCTCTCGGATTTAATCAAAAAATATCTTAATTTGTGTTCCGAAGATGAACGAAGGTGTTACGGGTTTGGAACAACATGAGGGTAAGTAATTAATGACAGAATTTTTATTTTTGTGTGAACTATCCCTTTAAGTAAAACAATTTCCAGTGCAAGCCGTAATCTTGGTTGAGAATCACACAAAAAATGTTTAATGCAGTTTGTCTTTGTGTTTGACTTGTGATTTGTTTAGCCTAACATTGATTTACCAGACTAGAGGTTGTGAGTAAACAGTAACACTTTGCAATATGGTCTCATATAACATGAACATTAACATGACCTAACAATGAGCAATATATATTTTTACAGGATTTATTGATATTTGTTTAAGCCTTTACAACTTTCAACACAACTTTCATTTAATTTTTTTGTAGTAAACGTTGAGTTGAACTCTCTGGGTTCTGAGGTTGTTTTTGGGCCCTGGAGAAGTTTTGACATGCCCTGACTTTTGTGCTGCTTTCAGTTTTTTTTTTTTTATAAACATATTAATGGCTAAATTCTGATTACACTGTATTCAGCACTAACTGTGCTACAATAATATGCGAGCAGCATGTATGTACAAGTTTGTATTTCTGAGAAAACAATGTTTATGCATGGTTAGTGAAAATATATTCTAAAATCTAAAATGTGGGACTGTACTCACAAGGGGGGAAAAAAATTATGATCGCACATGTGGGACTGTTACCACTCAAGAGGTTAACTAAGGAACCCTCACTGTAAACAATGTAGACATGTATCTAGAATGGTGGTTCTCAACATTTTGATTTCAAGGCCCACTTTTTTCCAAGACTGTGTTCAAAGGCCTTCCAACTCTATCTCATGAGAAAACATAAATATTTTATGAGATGATGGATTTGTATGATTTGATTTATATGAAAACTTTCATTTTTATTTTTATAAAGGTACGCATGAAGGTCCACCCCTAAGCAGAACATACAAAACATATGAATGAGATCATACAAATTCATATGAAGGCCCCTGGTTGAGAACCACTGATCTAGAATAGAGAGGAATGTTTCATAATAAAAACTGCTGTTTTCAAATGTGACAGAATTTCAAATGTGACTTTCAAATGACAATTTACAGTAAGATAAAGACCAAAATCTTCCAAAACCTTACTTGATCATCCTAGATCTGAGCCATTATTCTTTTTCTTTCTGTCTTCAGTCTTCGTAGATGCTGTATTACAGACAAACGGTGTCTCATCTTGACTTCAGCTCTGAAATCAAACCCATCACACCTGAGAGAGCTGGACCTCAGTTTGAATCAACTAAAAAACACAGGAGTGAATCACTTATGTGACTTACTAAATGATTTACACTGTAAACTGGAGAGATTGAGGTCAGAAACTTTCATATACAAAAATCAAAATGCTTAATCATTTCAATAGTTTAAACCAAAAGACTCTATACTCAATATCTTATTAAAAGAGTGTTTTGTGATCTGGTGAAGTAACAATGATCTCAATCCCTCTGTATTTTTATTTTGTTTGTTACTGAGATGTTGTATCTTCACAGAATAAAGGGCCCTATTTTAATGATCTAAGCGCATGGTTTGAAGCGCATGGTGCAGGTGCACTTATAGGGCATGTCCAATTCACTTTTGCTAGTTTAACAACGGAAAAACAGTTGTCGCGCCCGGTGCATGGTCCAAAAGGGTTGTCCCTATTCTCTTAATGAGTCATGGGTGTGTTTTGGGCATAACGTGCAATAAACCAATCAGAGTCTCATCTCCCAATCCCTTTAAAAGCCATTTGCACTTGCACCATGGAGGATTCGCTATTTACACGGTGGAGCAAAGACTGAACTGACTGTAATCCTTTCATTTTTAATATTTGGCATGTTTGTGTGCTGCTGCGCATCCCTTTGTGTGTAATAAGCAGTGTACGTGTGGTGTGCACCCGCCTATAGGCACATATTACTAATGCGCCCTTTAAATAATTTTTTTTTTAAACTGCGCCATTAACTTTAGACCAGGTTTTAATTGGTCAGTGGCGCAATAATTTTCAGTTTCCTCAAAATAGCAACGCGCCAACAATGCGCCTGAGCACACCTCGTTTTCAAACCAGCACGCCCATGCGAACAGATGGGCGCAAGTGCATTTGCTATTTAAACAGTGTGGCACTGGATGTGAAAATGATAACTACGTTGGGCTGAAACTAGCAAAAAACACTTGTGTCGCGCCTGGCGCCGCATTGCACCAGATGTATGATAGAGCCCAAAGAGTTAACTTCTTCTGTTTTATTTTCTGCTCTCTCTCTTTGTGCCAATGTAGGTTAAGGTACTGTGGTATAACAAATGAAGGTTGTTCTGCTCTGACTTCAGCTCTGAAATCAAACCCATCACACCTGAGAGAACTGAACCTCAGTGGAAATGAACTAGGAGACTCTGGGTTTGATAACCTCAGTCATCTACTGATGAATCCACAATGCAAGCTGGAAATACTAGCGTTAGTAACATTATACTGTACAGCAATTACAGTGTGATTACATTTTACTGTTTGTTTATTTCAAGACAATATACATTTTTGTACTGTAACACTGCATCTGTACTGCAACTGGATTTCTCTTATTAGTCACACTTAAGGCAGGCGTAATAATAATATTACAGATTTGGCAAACAATCCAGTATGTGTTTGTGTTCGTGCTCTGGAGAGTGTGAAAAGTCTGTCTTTACAATGTGTTTTTTTGCAGTGTTGAGTAGTGTGGCCAATCACAGACATATCTGTTGATTTCTTGAATGCAATGGCCTAGCAGTGGCCTAAATTGAGGTCTCCATGGGAAAACAAACTTATAAATCATACAGAATTAGTTTTCTGTGAAGGGGGTAGGTTTAGTGTTGGTGTAGGGCGATAGAATATATGGTTTGTTCATATACATAAAAACCATTACGCCTATGGAGAGTCCCCACAAGGATAGTAAACCAGACGCGCGTGTGTGTGTGTGTCAGTGGCGAGCGGTGACTTTTTTAACAGGGTATGCTGAGTGCTAAGGTTAAGACCCCCGCAGGTGTCGATTTAAAAGTATGCACCTTCCTACCTTAGGCTATTTGTAAATGAAATTAATCTCCAATCCGTCTTCTATCGTTTCAGGTTTATCCATAGTTAACTCGAATGCTAGAAAACAGCTGATTTTCCAAGTAAAAACCGCCAAATAACGTTTACACGTAGATACGTTATGCTACGTAATATTCAGAGCGTGGGGAGATGGGGGATTCCCACCGTCTAAGTCTCTGCATCAACTGAATGAATCCTTTTTTTTTTTTCCTCCATTTTTTATTCCCAGTGAATAGGAGTTAAAACTCCCACCTGGATGACAATAGCTAATAGACCATGCAAAATACCAAAAAATAAAAATAAATAAATAAAATAAAATAAATAATAGAATAATAATAATAATATCTTTAAAATATTGCCAAGTAACGTTGCAAACAACAATAAAATCACAGAAGGAATTTAACTGTAAGCAACACAAGTATATGGAAAACAAAGGTATGTTTCCTATTTTTTTCCTGATGTTTGTTATTATTTCAATTTTTTTTTTTTTACTTTTTTAAACTTTTTTTTTATTTACTACTTAGGTATGTTGACCATCAACATTGTCTATGACCAGATATATTTTTAGTGGACTTTCAAAATTTGCTTTGCTTGAGAAAGCATGAAAATATACAGTTATGATGTTTTTTTGTTTTTTTTCATATGATTTCGTCGGGTTAGTTTTGCATCAAACACAATGTAATTTTCGGCAATCGAGATCTGGCAGCAACAGCGTATTTTTCCACTTGGGCGAGCGCTTCGCGGACAGCTTACCTCGCGCATGAAATCACCAGCAAATCACTGAGAACGCTCTACAATCCTGACGACTCATAGCAAGCGGGGGTGCCAAAGCTGCGGAGAATCCGCTAAAGCCCAATTTATACTTCTGCGTCGGACCTATGCCGTAGCCTCTACGCCGTAAACTGTGCATCGGTTTTCATTTATACTTCTGCGTCGTCGTCCGCGTCGACGTGCAGTACATATGCGGACCGATAGTCCGCAGTGTCCACGGGCATGTTGCTGGTGAACCCGCAGTACCACGGCAAAAGCCGAAGAAGAAGCGGCTCGTCGGAGAAGCATAGCCGTGACGGCGGCAAATAAATATCAAATCATTAAATCATTATTTAAATCTACAAAAAGAAGACAACAATGGAACAGGAGAAGATGGCATTCTTTCAATCTCCACAAGGACGTGTCAGATCAACATTGTTTGTCGCGGACAACTAGTGATGTATAACGCTATGTAGTATAATAAATGATAAGACACTTGTTCTTTGCTTTGTTTTATTTTAAATAAGAAGGTGTAACATTAAACTATATTACAGCGCTCATAAACGCACACAAAACTCAAGTACACAGGAGGAGGGGTTCTAGCAGACCAATCACAGCGCTTGCGGTCCGCGTAGAATTGACGCGCTGTTAAGCCCAATTTATACTTCTGCGTCAGACCTACGCCGTAGCCTACGCAGAGACGCACAGGCCTGCGCCATAACCTACGCCGTACCTGACGTGCACCTCTCCAAAAATCTAACAGCGCGTCAATTCTACGTGGACCGCAAGTGCTGTGATTGGTCTGCTAGAACCCCTCCCTCCATATGTACTTGAGTTTTGTGTGAGTTTATGAGCACTGTAATATAGTTTAATGTTACACCTTCTTATTTAAAATAAAACAAAGCAAAGAACAAGTGTCTTATCATTTATTATACTACAGCATTATACATCAGTAGTTGTCCGCGACAAACAATGTTGATCTGCCGTGGTACGCGTCCTTGTGGAGATTGAAAGAATGCCATCTTCTCCTGTTCTGTTGTTGTCCCCTTTTTGTAGATTTAAATAATGATTTAACGCAATTATTTACTTTACATATACATGTATACTTTACATTTACATTTACATTTACATTTATGCATTTAGCAGACGCTTTTATCCAAAGCGACTTACATTGCATTCAAGTTACAGTTTTTACTTTTTTTTTTTGGAGATTCTTTAGATTTTTGGAGAGGTGCACGTCAGGTACTGCGTAGGTTACGGCGCAGGCCTGTGCGTCTCTGCGTAGGCTACGGCGTAGGTTCGACGCAGAAGTATAAAGCCCAATTTATACTTCTGCGTCGGACCTACGCCGTAAGCTGTGCGTCGGTTTTAATGTATGCTGCGCATTCACAGCTTATATGGACGGAACGCCACTGGTGTGTGTGTGTGTGTGTGTGTGTGTGTACACCCGTTTTTCTATTCAGGTGGGGACTTAAACCTTAATACACATAGACTCATGGGGACTCGTGTCACAGTGGGGACCTAAATTGAGGTCTCGACGGGTAAACAAGCTAATAAATCACACAGAATTAAGTTTTTTGAAAATCTAAAAATGCAGAAAGTTTCCTGTAAAGGGTAGGTGTAGGGCAATAGAATATACGGTCATTATAGTAGAAAAAGCATTACGCCTATATAGAGTCCCCACAAGGATAGCAAACCAGACGTGTGTGTGTGTGTGTGTCAGTGTAAGAGCTTCCAGCATTTAGAACTTGAAAACGGACTATAGCAACTAGCTCTTTAATGAGATGGCCATCATGGATCTGAGCCATTGTCCTCTCTGTTTTTATTTTCAGTCTGTGTGGATGCAGTATTAAAGAGAAACAGTGTCTCATCCTGACTTCAGCTCTGAAATCAAACCCATCACACCTGAGAGAACTGAACTTGCATGGGAATGAACTAGCACAAATGGGAGTGACATACCTCAGTGATCTACTGATGAACCCACAATGCAAGCTGGAAAAACTAGAGTTAGTAACATTATACTGTACAACGGATACATTGAGATTAAAGTTTATTGTGCTATTAGCTAATGGACTGGTGGTTTATGTGTTTCAGTAGAAAGAGCATTAAACTTTAAATCGTTGTTGTTATAAATTTGGTTCGTATGCTGAAATCTGGCAAATCTTTGCTGCAAAAGGGACAGATTTGAAAACATACTAAAAACTAGTGCCTGGATGTAAGAGTTTCGTGGTTTTTACTGAACTAATGGTACTTTTCACTAAATATACTTTTATTAGGAAAACAAAGGTTTCTTGATTTACTCAAATTAACAGTCCATTTAAATTTGTTTATTAAAAATTAGCTATATGTTGATTTTATGTCTTAATATACATTTATAATTCACAAACTGTTTTATGTTTGAGTGTAGATGCTCCAGACTTGTGTTGTAATAGTTATGCTTCTGTCTTGGTATATGGTGCTATAATTAAGTTTCCATATTTTGCTGGTGTATTAGTATAGAAGTATGACACTTACTCATGATGTGCTTAAGTCACACATGAACTTAACATGGATCTGATTCATTGTCTTTTCTCTTTCTGTCTTCAGTCTGTGTAGATGCGGTATTACAGAGAAACTGTGTCTCATCCTGACTCCAGCTCTGAAATCAAACCCAACACACCTGAGAGAACTGAACCTGAGCTGGAATAAACTAGGAGACTCTGCAATTGAAAAACTTGGTCTTCTGCTTAGCAGTTCACAATGCAAGCTGGAAAAACTACAGTTAGTATCATTACACTGTACAACAGTTACAGTGTGATTATAGTTTACTTTTAAGTTGTTTGTTTTAAGACAACTTGGCCCAAGTTACACAATTTATAGTGCTGGAGGTTTCTGGAGGTTAGCTCAGGAAGTTAGTAACCGTTTTTTGAATCAAAAAAAGCTCAAATACTTGTAAAATTTATAATTATTGATCCTGATTTTCACTGTCAAAAACACTCCATTTCAAGGGGCTTTACTTCTTTCAGAAATGCAAGTACCACTGCTGTGATTTGTGAACTTCATCACACCAAATCCACACCATCCTCCAAAAACACTTCACACACAATTTATGAAAGCATTTATAAAGATTAGTTTTTGACAACTCACGGCTGTATCACTCTTGTAATTGATGGACAGACAAACGTGTGTGTGAAATCTACATATGTCATTGAAATCATGATTCACCAAAAACATTCATACTAAAATGTATTCTAAATTGTGAAAAAATGTAGGAACAGCTGTACAAAAAAATGTACTTACTGGTCTTTAAACTCTCTGAATTATCACAATTTCTGAAAAGCCAGTCTGATGTTGATACGAGTTATTACAGGCTCTGTCACTTTTTTTTTTTTCTTTCTAGTACCCCCTTGTTCTAGGATTCTAGTACCTTCAGTTATAGTACTAGTATCTTCAAATCCTAGTTATGGATTTGTTTATGGTTCTATAATTGAGGTTTTGTGTTTTGGTGGTGTACTTGTGAACTGTATGGTGTTTAGTCATGATGAATTTAACTCACACATGAACTTAACGTGTTTGTTTCATTGCCTTTTCTCTTTTTATCCTTAGTCTGTATGATTGCAATATTACAGAGAAACAGTGTCTCATCCTGACTTCAGCTCTAAAATCAAACCCATCACACCTGAGAGAGATGGACCTCAGTAGGAATCAAATAAAAAACACAGGAGTGAATCACTTATGTGATGTACTGAAGGATTCACGCTGTAAACTGGAGAGACTGGGGTGAGGAACATTCACATACAAAAATCAAAATGCTTAATATCACTTCAACATTGGAATGAAACCAAAACTCTTCTACTCAACATCTCATGAAAAGCCTGAGTTTGCATTACATTTGTGGAAAACAATTCCTCCTGGCGATGTGTTTAGTGAACTGATGAAAGCAAGGTCTGATATAAACGCATGACAGGCACTGAACGCAGGTAAATTTTGGACATTGAATTTTGCTGTTATAAGGGAAACAGGTAAATTTAGCTCAAAGGGAATTATTTATTATTTTTATAGGGAATTTGGACAGAATCACTGTTTTACAGCTGATCAACTGAATCGGCCAGCGATTCATTGAACGAGCCGTATCACATCAATTCTGCAATGGATATTAATATCCAAAGTATAGAGAAACCACTATTTATTAGCACAGTATCAAGATCGGCAGTTTAAGACATTAACTTGTAAGCACAAAACACAAGATACTCCCTCTTTTCAATCTAAATAAGACTTTATTTGATAAGTCTAAAGCCCTATTCGGACGGGACTAGTTTTCTAAACTACGTTTGAGTTTCAATTCTTATCACCTGATGTCTGCGATTTTCATGTACCAGTTCGGACGGGACTAACATCTCTGTGTTTATTACAGAGGTGGGAGGGTCTGTTTTGTACATCTGGGCGTTTCAGAGGTCACGCGCTCTGTATGCGTGTCATTCGGATTGATTACCATTAGTATAACAGTTTTACTACAAATACCATGGTGAATATATGGCTAGTATAGCAAAACCATGTTAATGTGTGGTTGCTTTAGTTTTACTTTAGTTATTTATTTGTAGTAAACCCGTGTTTAAGTTTCATAAAGGTGCATATGTAATTAAAACATTATGTAATTGAGTGCAGAAATGAACGTGAGTAATTTTACCTGACGCTGATATTACAATAGCCAGTCTGAATGGTTTACGTGATCTGACTCTTGATTTTATTATTGTTTTTAATTTATTTACTTTACTATTTTTTCCTTACCGGGAGACAAATATATCAAACATGAGCGTGGTAAGCGTCTACGGTAATTCACGTTGGCCAAAACACACAAGGAAACACGTTGTGAAAAAAAATCTCACCGGCAATCACAGACATCGCATTCGGACAGGAATAGTTTTCTCAGAGGATCACTGAGTTTGCTGAAAAACAGTAGGTAATTTGCTCTGGAATTATTACAGAGGTTGTGTGAGAAAAACACAGACATGGCAGATTCGGACGGGATTAAAATCACCAAGTACGTCTGTGAAACACACATTTCTCTAACGACCCCCTGTAAACTAGTTCCGTCCGAATAGGGCTTAAGACATATAAACTAAACTAACACATAAACACATGCATTCACACAAGTTGCAGAAAGAGAGAAAGTGAGGAAAGAATTAGTTTAAAAGAGTGAAAATGTGAAATCCCAAATTTATAGCAATATGTGCAATTGCTTAGACCTGAACAACCATCAGTCATTTAATTAACCGTCGCATTGAGTTTCTCAATGACGCTATAAAGCTTTATATTAAATGCATCAGTTCAGCTAGGATCTGGAAGGTTTACTTGTGTTGCTTATGTTTATAGGGATTCCCTTTATGTGCTGTCCTCTGCTGAAAGGGGTTTCCTGAGGTTGTTGATTGGCTGAAGGTTCAGTAGTCATTCGGAGTGACGTCTTGGGCGTTGGCTGATGAATGGTGCCGAGTCAGTGGGCTGGTTGAAGTTTTGAGGAAGGCACAGATGGGCAAAAACTTAACTCAGAACACAAAACTCTCAACGGAAAAGAAAATAAATTAAAGTAAAAAGTAGGACAATAGAGAAAGTGATGAGACTAGATGGATTTTCTCCTCATGATATAGAGGAGTAACTGGCATGCAAACCAGAGCACGCTGAACAGCGCTTGAAGAACTTGAAGGCAAAACCAAAAAAAGCTAAATTAGTTGGTGTCCTGAGTTTTTAAACTCGGCTGTTGGACACATCCCAAATGGTGTCTTGACCAATTAGACATTGTCTTAGCTTGGGGTGTTGCTATGCTTCTCCTCCCAATACATAATTCAACAAGTTATCTTGTTAGTCACATGGTCTGAATTTTCCCATTCTTGCAGAGTATAATTTAGACAATGGTTTATATAACAAGAATCTGGTAAATATTACAAAATTGATTGATAGAGACGTTTCAAGAACGTATTTTCAAACTCATACATACAAACATGAGTATAGACCTATAAACTATTCAATAGTTATTCAGAAGGACATACACAATGAGTGATTAGGACATGATAGTCAAATGTGTGGGTTACATACATATGGGCCCGGTTTCACAGACAGGGCTTAGAATAAGCCAGGATTAGGCCATAGTTCAATTAGGACATTTAAGTGATTTTTTATAAACGTGCTTAGAAAAAAAACATTACTGGTGTGCATCTTGAGACAAAACAAAGGCACTGATATATTTTAAGATCATTCAGTGCAAGTTTATTTCAGTTAAAACAGCTCAGACTTACATTTTAGTCTAGGACTAGGCTTAACCCTGGACTGTGAAACCAGGGGATGGAGTTATGCAAAGGAGTGATATTTGCTCATAAGCCCTTTTAGCATAATTTTGGTGCATTTATATATGTAAAAGCAATCGCTGTGCCATTCTGTGAATGTGAGGATGTGGTCTGTGAGGAACAAAAAGGTCAAAAGGTATAGAAGGAGCCTGGTCTTTGTCCTGAGTGGGGGAAGCCCAAGGAAGTCTTTTAGCTCGTCATTTTCCTCCTGGATTTACATGGTGTCTCTTCGATCATTAATCTTGGTAACTTGCCCCAAGTTTGACAGTATCCTTCCTGAGTTGGAATTATCAACAAGTCGTCTTTTGTTTTAATGCTGTAAGCTGTTTAAAGCTGTGAAAGAGTTGGTTGGTTAGGCTTGCTTCAGACTTGTGGTGCCAGGATCCTGGACAGATTTATGGCATCTTGTTATATTGGGCCTCTTTGTGGAATATGGCTCTTTTTGTTTTTTTCAACACCATTCTGATTGAATCTTAAATTGTCTGATTTGCTCTGATACGCTACACTGTCATAGACCACTATGGTGGGTGAGAATTTCATCAGATGAAATTGCTCATCCCATGGATTCCCACTGAGATGATTGAATTAACTTGCAAAATTTTGCTGAGAAAAGTTAAATGTGACCAGTCTGCACTCTGGTTAAATATTGCATGAATGTAAAAATGATTTCTTCTTCTGTCTGTCTTTCTGTTTGTCTCTTTCTAGTCTAAATGATTGTGGGATTACAGATGTTACTGCTTTAACTCAGTCTTTGAGTGAGAATAATGCATTAAAGTTTCTAAAGGAACTTGATCTGAGAAACAATATGATAGGTGACTCAATGAAGAAGCTCAGTGATACAAGACTCAAATTGTGAAATCAGGTGAGTAAACATCCTTTTGTCACATATACACAGACAAATATATGATTGTAATTTTTGCTTTAAATGTATTGTATTTAAACAGAAATATTGTTCTAGAAAGATGTATATGCCAAATAATTCAAAATCAGTAACTAATCTAATTACAATTAGTGGAATGTACAATAATGGTAGCTACAGCCTGTTACACTTTCTACTCAAAGTAATTGAAATATAGTAACTAATTTGCAACTTATTCCACTCAAAACCGATTTTCTCTTCTGATTCCTTCTTACAGAATAGACAGTGAGCAGACTCAGATCAGAAGTCATCTAAACCTCATTGGTGGATGGTTTACATCCTGGTCTAATGCTTAGGATCCTGAAAAATCAACAGGACCAGACCTGTTATAATCAGATCAGGATCCTCAGAAGGTTCTTACCATAGTACTGTAATAAATTAATAATGTGTGATGATGTGATGTCTGTAAGCAAAATCTAAAATGTTCATTACATATTCCAAATATAAAACAAAAAATGAAAATCAGTATTGGTATGTTTTAAATCTTTGAGAATGGCAGAACAGATGTTGTAGGTGAGATGTTGTTATATAGAAATAAAAGGAAACACTAAACCTACAGCTATTATGACTTCAGTCTGTTTATAAGCACATACAGTATATTTATTTGGTAATCAGTTTAAACAGCTTAAAATAGCACTGCTTTAACAAATGTAAAGTTTATTATACTGGCTCTTATGTGTTAGTTTAGCAGGAAGATATGAGACTTCGGTATAAGGCCTACAATCCGATAATGATGCTGCAATTAAACGACTTCATTTTGAAGAAAATAAAATATTGCTAATTATAATTGTGCAATCAAATTTTAGAACTTGTAGAGGATTTTTATTGATATTAATCAGAATTACTTAGACATAATCAAGATGAATTTTGCCAAAAATGTATCTATTTAATCTCCCAATATATTTTGGAGGCCTTGTGTGCTAAGGTGTCTACGTGGCAGAGACACGTCTGAAACAAATGAGGAGGGTTTTTTTTTTCCCTAGCCATAACAATCTAGAGGGTCTTCTCTCCTAAAAAGGAGAGATAGAATTACATACGCAAGTAAAATGTAGAATTGTATATATAAGAGGGGGGCTTAATATATGGAAGCCCTCCCAAAAAAACTGGTATAAATATTGGAGCTAAGGGGACGATCAGGAAGCTTTTCTGCAGAGGGCTTCGGTTTTATATTTGTGAAATAAAACCTATAATTTCTTCTGGCATCAAAACTCTAAGTCTTTGTTTTATTCTTCGAACTGCGGGTCAAGACACTTCATTTTGGCGTCACGAACAGGATCTGGAAAAGAGCCACATAGTGCATCGCCGCTGGGAGCAGATTTCAAACAACACGTAAAGGGTGGCCACTAATTAATCAGGTAAGCGTTTTTGCTTATATATTATTGTGTTGTTTGCAAAATCTGTTCTTAGTGGTAAGGTCACTTAAATTTTGCTCTTCCAAAATTACCAAATTTAATGAAAAGAAAGCAGGAAAGAGGAGTTTTATTCCAGAGGAAATAACTGCATGCATTATCTGGTTTATTGTTTGAGGCCTTGATAAAGAACTTAAACTGAACTGAGATAGTGCAGGCAAAAATACATTGCTAGCAATGGTCTGTGGTTATTTAGTCTGAGCCTGAAGGGTCAGAAATAAACGTGAAGCAGATATAGGATAAAGAGCGCGCGAGACCTAGAGATACCGCCCTGAGTAAAATAAAAAAGACAAAAAAAAAGTTGTAAAGGTCACAGAGGTCAATGTTAGTAGGGCGAAGAAAAAATTCCTGGCAGAATCTTGTTCTTTTACTACGAGAAATTATGGAGGGGTTACAGTGAGAGAACAAGAGTTTTGGAGCAGGTGGATACTCGAGAGAAAAAGCTTTGTTTTGTTATGTGTTGTGTTGAAGAATGTTTGAAACTGTGTCCGTGTCCGAATGCGTGTGGGTGTGAAAGACAGAGAGCGAATGAGTAAACAAATAAAGTCCGCTTGAGTTGGGGGAGAAAAGCGTGCCTTTTTTCCAAGTGGAGAAACGGCCGTCGCTCTTGTCCCACCCAAGAGGATTGTATGAAAGAATAAACCCTATAAAGAATTAAATGAGTAAAGTGTGATTGATGAGCCCTTAGATAAAGGGATACAGTGTGAATGAATGAGCCCTATGATAAATAAATAAATTAACAGAAATAAAGGGACTTAAAAAGTGTGAATGTTTCTAGGAAATAGGGTCAATAAAGATTGAATCCAGATGTGTTATAAGATCTTATGTTGGTGTGTGTGTGTGAGAAAAGAAGGAGGGAGAGAAAACTCTTTGAGAGCAGTGCTGAGGAAAAGGAGTGATTAAGATAGGATATTGAATGAAGAACATTAAAAATAATAAGTGCGCACTAAATAAAGGATAGAGGCGAGAGAAAATAAATAAATAAATAAAGAATAATTATTAAAGATTTTGTGAATACTGTGTGATCATAAAGGAAAGCTGAAAAGAAAAAAAATATAAAGAAAGAGTATATAAATCTGATGGAATAAAAGACTAAAATAAAAGGAGCAAGTCATTAAATAAAGAATAAAAATTAATTGAAAAAAGTGACAACATTTTTATATAAAATAAATAGTATAAAACGAATAAAACTAAACAGATTGAAGAACAAAATATGGCAGCTACTCAGATAGATATATTAGGATTAAAATATCCTCTGTGTAAAGACATGATAAACAAAATCTCAGACAAATGGCAAAAGAGAACAAAAAATAAAATGGCAAAATGGCCAAAGGAAGGGACGTTTGATGTGGCGTTGTGTGAGGAAATGGAAACTCTGATAAAAAATTACAAAACTAAATGTATCAATAAACAGTGTGAAAAAAGAGAGCATAAGAGAGAGAAAGAACAAGAAGTGTTGGCTATGTTTAAAAAGGAAGGTGAGAACACCTTAAAAAATATAAAGCAGGCCAGGAAAATTTTAAAGGAGGCAGATAAAGACATGCAAAAAAGAGATGCTATTTTCTCAACCTCCTCCTTATATGTCAGGAGAAAGGTTATTACCGCTTCTCAAGGGGAAGGTAGATGTGAAGGGGGAGATGGAGGTCGAAGGTCAAGTTGAGTTTGAACCAGATGTAAAAGCAGGGAGCAGAGAACAGAAAAAGGAGAAGGAGGGGTATTTACCCATGGACTGTTATGAGCAAGCCCGTTTAGCTTTAAACCAGATGAAATCAGATCAGGAAGATAAAACAAGATATGAAGAAGTGTTAGAAAGATTAAGGAGAAAAGATCGTGAAATTAAAGCACAAGTAGAAATGATTGAACAAGAGTTGGGTCAAAAAATCAGAGAATCAGGCAAAAAAATTCAAAAGGAAAATGAGTTGGAGAGACAGAGAAGTAAGCTGTTTGACAGCAATGAGGAAATAAATGTTGAAGGAGAAATATTTGATACAAGAAAATGGGAGCAAGGCAGAGAAAAAGGAACACTTAGACCACTGGCTGCACAACTTCTGATTTGAATTAAAGGTGCGCAGGGACAATACGTCCCTTGGGCTTCTCAGGACCTCGAAGGACTGGTGACTAAACTTCCAGAAATAAACGACGGGGCTGGCAGATGGATCAAAGTTTTTGAGGAGGAAACTATGGGCAAACTTTTGGCTGTAGGGGACATTAAAGCATTGCTGGCAAAAATAATAGGAGGGGCAAAGCTGGATGAAATATTGCAAACAGCCGCTCTAGATAGAGCAGTGAACTCTCACAATATGGATGGAATTGTTTTTGATGCATTTCGTCCAGCAGTATGGCAAGCATTGCGACTGGAGTATCCAAATCGACTGGATCCTAAAATGCTCAGGGGATCCGAACTGGGGGATACCGAAAACCCAGCCGTGTATATTCAGAGACAGTTGAAAGACTGGAAACAAGAGACTGAAATAAATCCTGAGGGGGATCCTCTGATGGCTACGTTATTTAGACAAGCTGTAATTGATGCCATGCCTCTGGCCGTAAAGAGCAGGCTAGAAGATGTTGTTGGCTTGAACTCAAAAACTCATAAAGAATTTTGTGATCATGTGACACATGCAGTGGAGCAACACAGAAAGAATGAACTAAAGCTCAAAACCCAAGAGAAAGAGCTACAATGCAAGCTAACTCAACTACAGCTTGAAGAGCTGACAAAGAAAAATAAACGAAAGATTCAAGCTCCAATGATGAAAGAGGGGGAGGAACAAATGACAGTTATGTCTCCTGTAAGTGCTCCACAACCAACTATTCAGCCGAGCCCTTCTACTGCAGGCCCTCCGAACACACACCAGCTTACTGCACCTGTAATTAATGTTTACCCTCAACAGCCAGCTCCGGTGGGGTGGAGAAAAAGACCAATGCAGAGAGGCCAGAGAGGAAGAGGCAGACCTTATACTGGCCTTCCAGATTTATGCTGGATCTGCAATAAGCCAGGACATATCCGATATAATTGTCCCACTTTGTCACACCAACCGTACCCTCGAGATGGAAGGAGGGAAAGTTACCAACAGTCAGATCGAGGTACAGGATAAGGCCCGGTTAATCCGTGGAGGGGTCCAAATCAGGGATACTAGGGGTGCCCAGAGAATTCTACAGGGGAGAACCAGTTACCAATGTTAACAACTAAAGCGGATCAAGAGCCTATTATGCAAATTAAAATAGAGGGTAAAGACACACCCATGATGTTAGACACAGGAGCAATTTTTACTTGTTTAAATTAAAAATATGCTTCACATCTCCCCTTGTCTGGAAAATTCACAAAGACAGTAGGATTCTCGGGACAAATGCAATTAATTCCGATGACAGCTCCAGTGTGTCTACAAACAAAAAATCAAAGTATAACAATGCCCATTCTCGTATCAAATCAAACTCCTATCAACTTGTTAGGAAGAGATGCATTATGCAAATTGTGGTTACAAATTTGGTGTTCTTCAGAAGGAATATTTATCGATGCAATAGGAACAGAAATGCAAATGGTAGTTACAGAGCCAAAAGCAAATGTCTATTGGATAGGACAGATAGAACAAGATGTGAGACAGACAGTAAACAAATGGGGAAAGTTTATTGAAGCACAGATTCCTGAAGCACAGTTAACAAAATCAGAATATCATTGTACAATGATCTATGATCCAGACAGAGATGAAAAAATAGAACAGAAATGGCAGGAAGAAACAAAAGGTCAAAAAGTCGAGACAGTCTCTGAGTATATCATAATAGGTAAACAAGGAGCAGCTTTAAATATTCTAAACAGCGAATTTGTTGAAAAACGGTTCGATGTAACTGATTCTGTCCCACATATTGCCATATATGTAGGAAAAAACTGGGAAACAAAAGATTTAGGACCAATGATGAGAGAAGCAGGAAAAAGCAAATGGGAATCAACAGAACATCCGTTGATCTTTCATTCGGCTGACAAAAATTACATCAAAATTTTGTGCGCAACCAGTTTGCTGGGTATTCCACACGAAGTAGTAATCAGTCGAAAGAATTTAACACAGATGACCACAACATCTGAATTACTAAACAATACTGAGACTGAATTGTTTAGGGAAATGGAGAGACAGGTACCAACTGAATTGTGGTCAAAACATGATACTGATGTAGGATTAATAAAATCGCCTAATCCAGTAAGAGTCCAACTCAAACCAAATGCACGTCTGCCCAGAAAAGCACAATATCCTTTGAAACCAGAGGCAGAGGCAGGCATAAAAGACAATATTGAAGGTTTAGTGAAGGCAGGAGTTTTAACTGAAACATCTAGTTACTGTAACACTCCAATCATGCCTATACTAAAAGCAGACAAAAACCGATGGCGTCTTGTTCATGATTTACGAGCAATCAACGAAATAGTTGAAGATTTACCAGCTGATGTGCCAAACCCACACACGTTACTAACGAACGTCCCTCCTGACGCTAAATACTTTACCGTAATTGATCTCTGCTCCGCCTACTTCAGCGTGCCATTAGCGGAAGAAAGTAGATACCTGTTTGCGTTTACCTATGCAGGAAAAAAATATAGCTATAACAGAATCCCACAGGGGTATAAGCATTCGGCTCACATATTCAATCAAGTGCTAAAAGCCGATTTAGAAGATCTAGTAATTGACGAAACGTTAATACAATACATGGATGATTTAATTATTTGTAGTTCTTCGTTAGAACAGTGTCACAGAGACCCAATTAAAGTCTTAACAAAATTGGCTCAGAGAGGACACAAAGTGTCCAAAGACAAAATACAGTATTGTCAACCTCAAGTTGAATACTTAGGAAGATTGATTGCCTATGGCACACGAGCTATAGCACCCTCTCAATTAGAAGGTATAAGTAAAACGCCGATGCCTCAAACAGTAGGACAAATGATGACTTTTCTAGGAATGACTGGCTTTAGTTCAGACTGGATAGAAGACTATGCAGTAAAAACAGGACCAATGAGAGAAATGATGTAACAGGCAGGAATTCAGCATCTAAGTAATCCATTAATATGGAACACAGATGCAATACTGGCATTTGAAACAATGAAAAAAGAATTACAACAGGCACCTGCCCTAGGAACAGCAAATTATAATAAAATGTTTCACCTCTATGTGTCTAACAGAACTGATGGGTATGCATCAGCTATACTAATGCAGGAAACTTGCAGTGGGAGGAAAAAACAGCCTGTAGCTTATTACAGCACAAAGCTGGACAATGTTGCACAGGGATACCCTCCATGCTACCAACAGGGCCTAGCGGCAGTATATTACGCTTATGAAAAAGCATCCACAATAACTATGGGGTACCCAGTAACTATTTACACTCATCACAAAACTGTGGAATTATTAGAACAGGGAAAATTTGTTCTAACACAGGCTCGAATTATAGCCTATTCCTCATTACTTGCGTATCCAGACGTAACTATTAAGCAATGTCATACAGTCAATCCAGCAGATTTGATCCCTTTGTCTTTTGAAGGAAAACCTCATGATTGTGTGAATGAGTCATTGGCATTTACCAGATTAAGACCAGATCTTGAGTCAACACCCAATCCTGAAGCAGAAGTCACTTACTTTGTAGATGGTTCTAGCTTTAGAGACCATGAAGGAAATCATACAGGATATTCAGTAGTGAAGAGAGACAAGAAAGAATTTGTACCAGTGATATCACAGCATTGTGTGCAACCTTGTTCTGCTCAATTAGCTGAATTGAAAGCTCTTACAGCTGCATGTCAGTTAGCAGAGGGACAAACTGCTAACATTTTCACTGATTCAGCATATGCTCACGGTGTATGTCACCTATTTGGTGCCGTGTGGAAACAAAGAGGTTTCAAAAAGAGTGATGGGACTCCCATCCAACACGGTGATCAAATAGGACAATTAATTTCTGCTATGATGCTACCGAAAAGATTAGCAATAATCAAATGTCAAGCACACAAAAAAGGAAATGATTATGTCATTAAGGGAAACAATGCAGCAGATCTACAGGCTAAAAAGGCTGCTGGATGTCAAATAGCAGTATTAACACCTGTAGTACTTATAGAACCTCAACCTCAATTAGATGACATAATTCGAATTCAGCAACAAGCAGGCCCCTACAAACAGTCAATGTGGCACCAGAGGGGGGCCAAAAAAGACTCACAAGAGATTTGGCGTACACATGAAGGACACATGGTGGCGCCAATTTCACTTTTGAATATTCTTATTGCAGATGCGCATGGTTTTGACCATTGCGCAAGGGGGGAAGTGGTAAGAAAAATTTAAAAGCAAGGATATTGGTCTCCTTATTTGAATGCAACAGTAGATGAATTCTTGTCTACATGCGAAATTTGTGCAAAATACAATGTAAGAAAAGGGATAACGACACCCATAGGGCATATACCGGTACCAAAAGGGCCTTTTAAACATCTGGTCATAGACTACGTGGACATGATAAAGCGGGTACAAGGTAAAAGATACATGTTGGTGATTGTTGACAGATTTAGCAAATGGGTGGAGGCAGTACCGTCAGCAGATCTAGGAGCAGGGACAGTAATCAAATTTCTAACAAGAGAAGTAATTCCTAGATTTGGGATACCATCAGAAATAAGTTCAGATAATGGTTCGGCATTCATACAAAAAACTGTAAAACAAGTGTTGCAACAATTAAGAATAAAACAAAGACTAGGTTGCATTTACCATCCTCAAAGTCAAGGACAGGTAGAGAAAATGAATGGAATTATCAAGAACAAAATAAACAAAATATGTGAAAGTACTAAACTTAATTGGATTGATGCTTTGCCTCTAGCACTAATGAGCTATCGCATGCAAACTAACCGCACCACGCATTTAACACCTCATGAGATGCTTACAGGACGACCTATGCCAGTGCCACATTGTAGAGGTCCCTACAAAGGACCGCCTCTAGAGCAGTTACAAATGGAACTTCGTTCATATATGAAGAAACTAACTGCCATACATAAAGCTATCTATTCACAGGAAAAAAGAAAGGAGCCCAGCGAGGAAACGGAGACAACGTGTCCAGTTGTTCCAGGTGACCAAGTATATCTGAGGGTGTTCCGAAGGAAATGGAATGAGCCGAGGAGAGAAGGCCCGTTCACAGTGGTGAGAGCAACTCCAACAGCAGTGCAAGTGGAGGGCAGTACAACTTGGTATCATCTAAACCACTGCACGAGAGTTCCCAAGAAAAAGCCAGAAAGGAAGGAAAACAGACAGGCAGATAATGCGGCAGAGAGTGACAAGGAGGCACCTGAAACACAGGATGAAGAACAAACAAAAGACAACACAGAAAAGGTTTCACAAGGAGTTCCAGTCGTCCTGTCAGGGGAACAGGAGAGGGAAGGGAACGAAACAGACAATGTGTTTGGAGATCCTCTTATGCTTAATGTATCTAATAATGCAACTCCAAGCTCAACTAGGCATAGGTCGAAGTTCCATCTGTAACTGCTCTAGAGGCGGTCCTTTGTAGGGACCTCTACAATGTGGCACTGGCATAGGTCGGCTGAAAAGAGCAAGTCTCCCTCCACCCATCCTCACCACTTTCTACAGGGGCACCATTGAGAGTGTGCTGACCAGCTGCATCACTGTCTGGTACGGGAACTGTACCGCAGCAGACCGCAAGACCCTCCAGCGGACAGTGAACACAGCTGCAAGGATCATCGGTGCCCCTCTCCCCTCCATCCTGGACATTTTCCTCACACGATGCTCCAGCAAAGCAAATAGTATCGTGAAGGACTCCACACACCCTCCCACAGTCTCTTCCAGCTCCTACCATCAGGAAGACGGAACCGGAGCATCAGAGCCCGCTCTGCCAGACTGCTCAACAGCTTTTTCCCCAGGCTGTGAGAGCCCTGAACTCAAATCACCCCGCCCTCTCTGAACCCCCATACAAACCCCTACCTCCTGAAACATGGACCATCTGAAACTTATGGAACTTTTTTGTGCAATCAAGTGTGCTACACACAGGTGAGTGGGCCTGTACAAACCACCTGTAGTAGCACACCTCCTCCTCTATGCGCACTAGTCACTTTTCACACACACTGCTGTGTGTATACAAATCCACAAAAAGACTCAGTAATATACATATGTTTACATGCTCGTGCACTAAAAATCATCCTGCACTATTCCCCAGCCAGCTGCTGTCTCACAATGTTTCTCTTCGCACATGTACAGTATGTATCTGAAGCACTCGTATAGTTTGTACTGTTTGTATTTTTTAGTTTATGTATAGGTAAAAAATTATTTTATATATAGCATATTTATAGTCAAATCTATCAGTAGGATAGTTGTGTATAGGTTTATATTGTTTTACTTCACTGCTGTATTCCTGTATTTATGTAGCACCGTGGTCCTGTGAGGCACGACATTTCGTTCCACTGTATGCCCCCGCATGTAGCGGAATGACAATAAAGCTCAACTTGACTTGACTTGAACTCATAGAAAGCAATCAGACTTCTCTTCAAATGCAACCCCAAGCTCCAATAATAGAAAACAACCAAACTTCTCAACAAATGCAAATCCAAGTTCCACCAATAGAGACCAATCAGACTTCCCTACAGTTGCAAACACAAGAGGTAACCAACAGCAACCAGACTTCCCAAGAATTGACTTTTCAGCCCTCAAATGAATCTAGCAGTGACTTTAACTTAATCCAAAATGAACAAGCACAAGTTGAGGAGGAAAAAATATCTAGACAAAATAGACATATCGTAGATGACAATTATAACATCACTATTAAAGGCAATTCAGATATATTATGGGAAAAGGCAGAAGATAATAGTTGGTAGAAATGGGTAAATTACACAGCCGAAAAAGAAGAATGGGAAAACTGCATAGTTTGCCTTGAAGCGAGACCGGTTTTGTATATTGTACCAATACCTATACACAGTTCTAGTTGCAAAATATTTCATGATGAATGGTTTAAGACATGTCCAGGACTGTCTAACGTAATGGGGTTAGATGTATTAAAAATGGGAGGTAAATGTTTTATTGAAAGAGGTAAAGCGATAAATGTCTTTAGAAACTGTACCCAAAAAATGGCATTTTGCCCATATTGGTGCCAGTTTCTCCAATCTACAACGATTTACAGAGAAGCTACTGAATTGCAATGTGAACGCATTCGTAAATGGCCTACTATACAAGAAACAAAAATACAAAAGCCGCAAGGAAGAATACAATTAATGGCAGATCAGGAATTTGAATGTTATGAGAAAAAGGGAAATGTTGACGTAGGAAGATTCAAAGGAAAGTGTAGCAAAATATGGCAAATACCGCGATGCACAGTTGACTATTTAGTGGTAAAAGACGGCCCACCACCTATATTTGATGACATTGATATTCCATTGGCAGACATATGGTGGATGTGTGGATTAGAATATGGCCTTTTGACAACATTGCCAGAAAAATGGTCAGGATTATGCACTAGGGTTATGTTGACGCATAAAATGAATCACATCTCGTTAGATGAAGGAGAAACAAAAAAAGAGAAATCTAGATCGAGAAGAGCTTATGAAAAAGACCCTGCAGTTTATATAGATGCTATTGGTCAACCAAGAGGGATACCTCATGAATTTAAGGCAAGAGATGAAGTTACATCAGGATTTGAGTCAATATTCATTTGGATTGCGCAAAATAAAAATACAGAATGGATCAATTATATATATTACAACCAGCAAAGATTTATTAATTACACTGATGACGCCTTATCACTTTTAGGAGAACAACTCGATGCAACAAGCCGAATGACATGGCAAAACAGAATAGCTTTGGACTATTTGTTGGCTGAAAAGGGAGGAGTCTGTGTTATGTTTGGGGATCAATGCTGTACTTTTATACCAAATAATACTGCTCCAGAAGGAGCATTCACAGAAGTAATGGCCAAATTGAAAAACTTAAGGGTTGAACTTAAAACGAATGCTGGAACAGACGGTAAAATGTGGGACTGGTTTGATCTAAAGTTGGGAGCTTGGGGAGCATGGTTTGCTAAACTAGGAATGTTTTTAGGAGTTGCTATAATAATAGGAGGTTTATTATTTTGTTGTGTATTACCTATACTAAGAACATTGGTCGTCAATGCTACTGTGAAACAAATGGAGATGATAAAAGTCCCAAACAATCAACGAGTAATCACAGAAAGAAACGTGGACGAGTATTATGAAGGATTGCTAAACAAGCTGATCTTAAATGAGCAAACTTCGGATGATGGATCCAGCGACTCTGATGACTAGGAAAAAGAGATGTAAGGATGAGCCATATCCTGGGTGTAAGTGCTAGCCTAACCTCTGCCCAAGGATGGCCCTCTACGATGCGCAAAGTATCTGGGCTGAAGATCAACGGATCCAAACTATTGTTTCTTGGAATATTCAATGTATTATGTTTTGAATGTGTTTTTACGAGTTTGATATACATAACTGTGACAACCACAGGCAAGCGCTGAACCAATTGCACGCTCATGCTTTTAACATTGTATTTTATTATAAAGGGGGAAAGGAGACATGATCTTTTACTCTCTTTTAAGACAAAGGAGAGAGATGTTTGGTCCTGATTCTCCTCTAGAGTGCTACCGCATCATTTAGTCGTTGATGGTAAACCTGTGTGACTCATTTAGTCACCAGATAGTGTTAGCTGAAAAGACTGAATTATGAAGTAGCACTCTGGGTAGACATAAACAAATTGTGAGACTTAATGAAGTCTCAAAGGGAGGAATGTAGAGGATTTTTATTGATATTAATCAGAATTACTTAGACATAATCAAGATGAATTTTGCCAAAAATTTATCTATTTAATCTCCCAATATATTTTGAAGGCCTTGTGTGCTAAGGTGTCTACGTGGCAGAGACACGTCTGAAACAAATGAGGAGGGGTATTTTTTTCCCTAGCCATAACAATCTAGAGGGTCTTCTCTCCTAAAAAGGAGAGATAGAATTACATACACAAGTAAAATGTACAATTGTATATATAAGAGGGGGGCTTAATATATGGAAGCCCTCCCAAAAAAACTGGTATAAATATTGGAGCTAAAGGACGATCAGGAAGCTTTTCTGCAGAGGGCTTCGGTTTTATATTTGTGAAATAAAACCTATAATTTCTTCTGGCATCAAAACTCTAAGTCTTTGTTTTATTCTTCGAACTGCGGGTCAAGACACTTCAAACTCAGATATCAAATTATATAACCTGAATGTCTACATGTACATAGATTCTAATCAGTACTATCAATGTCAATTGTATACTTCAAGTTCAAGTTTAAGTTCAAATACTTTATTGTCATTCTAGCCTTGCAACAAGTGTCCAGCAGAACAAAATTGCGTTTCTCTGTGCCCAATGTTCAATGTGCATAATAGTGCAAACATAGGGTAACGCATACCTATTATGCTCACGGTGAGCTTAAGGTGTTTAAAATCACACAGCTTCAGTGTGACATCAATAAGAAAAAGTATAATTTCATAGATATTGTTAATAATAGTTGTTCACATTAAAATATGTATAAACTTAACACATGACCTAGACTATTTATTTAGCAAAAATCCTGTCATTTTAATAAATATTACATGAAATGTATTAAAAATTGTTGCTGCTCCCATTAAGCTCAGTGTGCTCTCTTTAAGCTCTTCCACATTGAACGTCTATATAAATACTTCATAAACAGACTTTAAATATTAACTGATGGTTGTCACTTTAAGTTAAGTTAATCAATTTTCTATGTATTCTGTCAACAAGACTGGCTCTGATCTTTGGCAACTAGCATCAACTTCTCCAGACTGTAAATCTGTAGAAAAACGTGGAAAAAATCGTGTAGTGTTCTCCAGCCTTAAGAGACTGTAAACAAGTTTACATCCATTTAAGAAGAGGCTTCATAATGAGGCTAGCTTCTGTGTTCATCCCCATGAATTAAATGTTTTATTGGTTTGTTTTATATGATTTTTGAATGTGTTACTTAGCTGTACGTGGACTAGTATAGATGTTGCAATGTGCTTAGATGAAACTTCACTATGAATATATAACTGATCAAATTGAATGCCTTGCTTGATTTTAGTGTTCCGTTTTTTTTTTTTTTTTTGTGATTGACTTTGTACGATGTCGAATCCAATGAATGAAAAGTCAAATCCCGCACACTATCAGTTCATGCTAAATATAGAAATTTATTACAGGAACCAGCAACGTTTCGTCTATTGACCTTCATCAAGCATATGCACACTATTACAGACAAGACATTTAAAAGCAGTCGCCACCAATGAATGTAATCGACACATGTGGACCAATCACCAACTCATACGTCATGACTAACAAGGACTCAAATATCCAATAAAAAACACTTTTCAATATTACTGTGACGGGAGGAGCAAACGACAGACACAGGGGTGTGGCGTCAGGCCTCGGAGAGGCTTTTATTAAACAGAAATAATAAAATAACGTGTCCAAAGGGGATAAAATGCCCAAAACAAACAGGGGATCTGGTGTCCTCGTCCTGCTGCGGGGTTTGTGAAGGAGGGCAGTGTTCTGGAAGGGAGGGTCCAGGTAAGGGGCGGAGTCCGGCGGCCGCACGCGCTCCTCTCTAAGGTCCAGGGCGCGAGGGACGGTGGCTTCTCCAGCTGCTTCGTCTACCTCTTGGCCTATGGCATCACGACGGGACTTGGTCGGCCCGGCATCCTGGCCCGACGGCCGTAACACGGGTGCGGTTTCGTCCGGACCGCGGGTCCGGCAGCTCACGTCTCTGGCGGCACAGAAGTCCCTCCACGCTCCCTTCCTGGACTCACGAGGACACCAGCGTGCATGCACGGGGGAAGAGACCGGTCTCCTGAAGAGAGGCGCGCTAGGTATTTAAGCAGCGGCGTTGATGAGGCTCCATTCGGTTCAGGTGCGCCTCATCACACGCCGCCAGCCCTCGCTGTTTCAGCGCCCCTCCTCTCTCACACACCCACTCCCATCGGGACCCTGGTGAAGGGCAGCGAATAAGGGACGGGGTGGTGATAATAAGGGGGAGGCAACCAACTCGTCACAATTACCAATAAACAATGTTCCATTATTTATAAACAAATATAATCATGTTTGTAAAGTCACAATGTCAGACAGTTCATATCTAAACAAGGTTACAATATCATCTCTTCACAATCAAACAGACACTCAAAAATACAATACAATAAAAACACCCTACAACATTACATTAAATAATGCTTCATCATTTAATCCCAAGGGTGTTTTATTCTCGCATAATGAAATGGTATAGATATATCTAATTTTTTTTTTCTTTTTTTTTTTTTTGGGAGACTTAGAGGAGGCTTATGAGTTTGTGACTGTTTTGAATACTTTTGTAGAGGAATTGGAATTTTCCCTTGAAGTGAGCCCCCTTAAAGTAATTTTTTTGGATATGTGTGTGCTTAAGCACAAAGGATAACCTTTGGTATACAAAGTTGATAACCTCTTTGTATACCAAAGAAACTGATCGTAACACTCTTTTATTAGCTACGAGTTTTCATCCATCTTCTTTGAAAAGGGGTTTACCCAAGAGTCAATTCTACAGATTAAGAAGGATTTGCCATTCATATTCTGATTTTATTGAAAAGTCGTTGAAAAAGAAAATTTTGGACAGAGGATATCCTATAAAATGGGTTAATGATGCTTTTGATATAGCTTTTAAAAAAGCACGTACAGAGTTGTTAAATAAGAAGACAAACAGACAAAAAAAAACATTCGTTTACTTTTATCATTACATATTCATCAACATCTTATCAGATAAGAAACATTTTTAAAAAACATTGGCATTTGCTGTCCTCGGACCGTGAGTTGAGTCATCTTTTTCGATATCCTCCGATGATTGTAAACGTTCCAAAAACTTCAGAGATCTTCTGGTACATGCCCGTTTTCAGAGTGCGGTCTCTCATCACAGACTTTATTGAGCCCTATACAGAGGGGAAATTATCGGTGCGGTAATTGTGCACAGTGTAATAATACATTCAAAACTGCGTTGTTTTGTCATCCAAGAACAGGTCGAAAATATAAAATTAACTCTGTTATTACATGTGCTTCAACCCATGTTGTATATCTTATTCGATGTCCATGTGGTTTGTGTTATGTGGGAATAAGAGCTCCATCAGAAGAAAAGATATTACTTATCCGGTTGCTGCACATTTCCTTTCTTTTAATCATGATGTGTCCTCCCTACGCTTCTTGGGGATCGAAAAAGTGTCAGTTCCACCACGGGGTGGTGATATTCAAACTTTTATTAAGACGTGAATTGTTTTGGATTGTGATTTTGCAAACCTTATCACCCTTGGGATTAAATGATGAAGCATTATTTAATGTAATGTTGTAGGGTGTTTTTATTGTATTGTATTTTTGAGTGTCTGTTTGATTGTGAAGAGATGATATTGTAATCTTGTTTAGATATGAATTGTCTGACATTGTGACTTTACAAACATGATTATATTTGTTTATAAATAATGGAACATTGTTTATTGGTAATATTGAAAAGTGTCTTTTATTGGATAATTGAGTCATTGTTAGTCATGATGTATGAGTTGGTGATTGGTCCACATGTGTCGATTACATTCATTGGTGGCGACTGCTTTTAAATGTCTTGTCTGTAATAGTACACATATGCTTGATGATGGTCAATAGACCGAAACGTTGCTGGTTCCTGTAATATATTTCTATATTTAGCATGGACTGATAGTGTGTGGGATTTTACTTTTCATTAATACAATTATTCTTTAAAATTTTCCTTAAAATAAACATTCATTTTTAATAAAACATGATGTGAGCTTAATGGGAACAGGGGTGTGCTTAAAGAGTACAAAAATGTACCCATTAAGCACAGCCAGACTTTTTGAATTTAATGATGTATATCTTAATTGAAATGCTTTTGTCATTTAAAATAAAATATTTTTGTGTGAGAGATTAATATTTTATTTTATTTTAACATAACTTTTTGTACTGAAACCAATATCTTGAAATGTCTCAATGTAGATTTTCAAGTCAAGTCAAGTCAAGTTGAGCTTTATTGTCATTCCGCTACATGCGGGGGCATACAGTGGAACGAAATGTCGTGCCTCACAGGACCACGGTGCTACATAAATACAGGCATACAACAATGGAGTAAGACAATATAAACCTATACACAACTATCCTACTGATAGATTTTGACTATAAATATAAATATACTATCTATAAAAAAGTACCTATACAAACTAAAAAATACAAACAGTACAAACTATACGAGTGCTTCAGATACATACTGTACATGTGCGAAGAGAAACATTGTGAGACAGCAGCTGGCTGGGGAATAGTGCAGGATGATTTTTAGTGCACGAGCATGTAAACATATGTATATTACTGAGTCTTTTTGTGGGATTTGTATACACACAGCAGGGTGTGTGAAAAGTGACTAGTGCGCATAGAGGAGGAGAGTGTGCTACTACAGGTGGTTTGTACAGGCCCACTCACCTGTGTGTAGCACACTTGAATTGCACGTTACATGTTACAGGAGGTAGGGGTTTGTATGGGGGTTCAGAGAGGGGCGGGTGATTTGAGTTCAGGGGTCTCACAGCCTGGGGGAAAAAGCTGTTGAGCAGTCTGGCAGAGCGGGCTCTGATGCTCCGGTACCGTCTTCCTGATGGTAGGAGCTGGAAGAGACTGTGGGAGGGGTGTGAGGAGTCCTTCACGATACTGTTGGCTTTGCTGGAGCATCGTGTGAGGAAAATGTCCAGGATGGAGGGAGGGGCACCGATGATCCTTGCAGCGGTGTTCACTGTCCGCTGGAGGGTCTTGCGGTCTGCTGCAGTACAGTTCCCGTACCAGACAGTGATGCAGCTGGTCAGCACACTCTCAATGGTGCCCCTGTAGAAAGTGGTGAGGATGGGTGGAGGGAGACTTGCTCTTTTCAGCCGGCGGAGGAAGTGTAGGCGCTGTTGTGCCTTCTTGGAGAGTGACATGGTGTTGGTGGACCAGGTGAGATCCTCTGTGATGTGCACCCCCAGGAATTTAGTGCTGCTGACTCTCTCCACAGTCGAGCTGTCGATTGTCAGTGGGGGTGATCACGGAGTTTCTCCTGAAGTCCATCACAACCTCCTTTGTCTTACTCACATTGAGGGACAGGTTGTTAGTGCCACACCATTCAGCCAGCTGTGCCACTTCCTCTCTGTAGTGCGTTTCATCGTTGTTGCTGATGAGGCCTACCACTGTTGTGTCATCAGCGAACTTGATGATGTGGTTGGAGCTGGACTTGGCAGTTCAGTCGTGGGTCAGCAGCGTGAAGAGCAGCGGGCTGAGCACACAGCCTTGTGGGGCACCTGTGTTCAGTGTGGTAGTGCTCGAGGTGTTGTGGCCGACACGGACTGACTGAGGTCTTCCGGTTAGAAAGTCCAGGATCCAATTGCAGAGGGAATTGTTAAGGCCCAGCAGGTTGAGTTTATTTATGAGCTGTTGTGGGATTATTGTGTTGAATGCTGAGCTGAAGTCAATGAACAGCATTCTAACGTAGGAGTCTTTATTTTCTAGGTGGGTAAGAGCCAGGTGGAGAGTGGAGGAAATTGCATCGTCCGTAGAGCGGTTCGGACGGTATGCAAACTGGAGCGTATTTGGTGAGCTTAATAGGTACGTTTACCCTAAATAACAAAACCAACATTAAATAAACATAATATACATCACGACAAACAAATAACGTCATATACATTACTATACATCTTAAGGTAGTGCACAAATGGGTGTATTGCACATGATTACACTATGAGTGTATAACCAATACTGCTCATAAATGCACAATGTGCATTGTTCTCATAAATAAATCTCATAAATCCAAAATAAATCTCATAAATCCAATACAATCAATAATCACTTTAAATTGCTTTTCAAGCACTACAACCCACACCATCCATTCTCCCTCTGGGGTTTTTAAATAATGCTCTTCCCATCATCAGTCCACTGGTGCATGAGGCTTTGTGAGGGGCAGAGACCTGGTAATAGACAGAGAGGAAACAAGGAGAGAAGAGGAATGGGAAATACATCAAAAAACTTACAGTAGACAACTCATACTCAACTCATCTTCTGACTTAACACCAACACCTAGGCAAAATATTAATATTGCTAAAACCCATATAAATGAAACAGACTCTTGATAAGGCATTAGTTTTCTGTCCCCTTCTTATGGTGGATGTCAAAATCGAAGCTTTGTTTTATGAGTGCCCAACGCATCAGTCTTTGGTTTGTGTCGGATATACATATAAGAAATGTCAAAGGATTGTGTTGAGTATATATGGTGAAAGGAACTTCCACCTACATAAACTTCAAAATGCTGAAGTGCCATTGTTAAAGTTAAGGCTCCTTTTCAATTGAGCTGTAATGAGTCTGGGCTTCAGAGAATTGATGTTAAGATCTTTTAAGAGTTCAAGTTTCTAGGAGATATAAGTATTCAATACCATACAGCATATGACAAAAATGATTGATGGCTTTGACCTTTGTGACCTTTCCCCTCCCCCACGCGGCCCACCCACGTCGTGTTGACCCCGTGACCTGTTAATGATATCCAGATGTGGAAATCAGCATATGTGAAATACCGTAGTTTGTACAATTGTTTGTACATGTACATCTGGCGACAAACCCATAAATGATCTGTTAAGTAATGTTTTTGAAGATTTTATGGTACGTCTCCACATCCGGGGGTTTTCATGTTTCATGTATCAGGTTGCATTCCAAGGCACGATGTGTTATGGACTCTCTCTGTATGGGTGTTTGAGAAAAAGAAGGATGTATTGATGAGCAATAACAAATAAACTTCTTCATTATATTTAGAAATGTTTCTATTCATATTTACATTATATTTTTGAATTTTATACAGTATCATCCCCTTAACCTACCCATCACGGTAAACTTTCTGCATTTTATATTTTCATAGACATCATTTAGTATAATTTAGTATAATTTAAAAAGCTGTTATGCTCTGGGACATATTTTGTTCAGATTCATCGTTCATTTGAAGTATTACTACTCTCCATATAGGCGTGTCCCATTGTGGTGAGTGGGGCGGGACCGAGAGCCGTGGGAATGGAGCGAGGCCGGTGGAGTTAATGATAATGAGCGACACCTGCGCCACTCACCGGTCTCGCCGGTTCCCGCCTCCTTAGTTGTTTGGAATGCACTTGGCGAGGGGAGAGACGTAAATTCCTCATTATCTTCAGCTGGGATGTTCCCGTGACAACTCAGCAAATCTGCTGACGCACACCGGCATAAAAAAAATAAAATAAAATTTTATTTTAAATGTTGTATGCGTTTTTATTATATAGCAAAAAAAAAATTTAAAAACGTTTTAAAATATAAAATGTACGTTCATTTGCAACAGTTATGCTAACAACAATAAAAATACATTTATTTGAATGGTATATGTATTGTTTTTGTGTGATATTTCCAAAACAATGACATCTAGCTGGCAGAAATAATGCAGGTGAGTGCAGTATGTCAAATAAAGTGTTACGTGTCTGCTTGTCTGAGATCCCCGTTGTCCTTATTTGGTTTAGTTCCGTTCCTCATTAGTTTATTATCGTTTGATTGTCCCCACCTGTGTTTGATTACGTTGTTTGCTCTTTTGTTCTCTTGCCTTTAAAAGTCCTCAGTTATCCCTCTTTGTTTGTCCGTTCTTAATGTTAAAATAAATGGTAAACAGCTATAATGTAATTACAACATCATTATTTCTAAGATATGAAATATAGTCCAGTATGTATTATGTGTTATATACTTATTATATATATATATATATATAAATCGATTTTTTGCACAGCCCTAGTATAGATTCTATACATATATATACTGTATATAAATATATATATATATATATATTTTTATTATTTCTTCTTATTAAAGTTACAAAAGTGATTTAGTCAAGAGCAGTGAGAGATTTTCTAGAAATGTGCTATGATTAATATGAATGGCAGACAGAACGAATATTGGACAGCTTCCCTTTAAGACTGAAGTCCGGATCCAATATACTGTTACATATGCGTTTTTCTTTCAGCTGTTTTCTCTTTCTTAACACCTAAATCGCTGTCTTTATGAGGATACTTGCCAAGGCAGGATTCTGACGCATATAAGTGTGTTTATGTAATCGTTCAAAGCCAATAAAGCGTCAAAAAAATATATATATGTGCGGTCCTCTCACACAGAAACAGAGATGGCGCACGCATATAGCTCTGTTGTTTGTGTTTCAACGGCTTAAAATCGGTTGTTTTAAAACTGCAGTGCTTAAACTGTTTTAAAAACGAGTGCCCATGCTACAGGTGTAGTCCCTCGTTTAGGAACGAGCTCCTCGTTTTGTTCTGGTCGTTCTCCACCTGGTTCTGTCTCCCCTTCACGCCCGTGGTGGTGTGTAAAGATCTCACTCATCCAAATGATTAAAAGTATTACCGTAAACAATGTATTTTGCGACACCACGAAATAAACGATAGAACATAATATGAAACGATATACTTTTTATTTTGTCTATCCGATATATATCGTCATATCGCACAGCCCTACTCAGTGCCATTGTCAAATTGCAAAATGAAAGAAGCTGCGTGTAATCATGAATTTCTCTGTACGTAAATATACCAGATTTAATTATCTGTGGAACTGTTGGTGGAAATTACGTTATTGGTGCAATAACAATGTTTGAATTTTCCTTCTTATGGCCAATAATATATCATCTGCTGATATGACATGCATCTCTACTCACTATTAATTACATTTTTAATGTACTGTTGTAAAAGAGCAATATCAAAATTGCAGTCATGTTGTTGTTTAATGTGTTTATGGACACATGATAGCTGTGCTCATATTCAGAACAACAGCAAAACAGTACAACATGGTTTTGGCTTTGGTCTAATAATTTATAGACTAACTTTCCTGGAATTGTGAGGTTTTTTTTTATAACACTTTATATCAGGGGTATCACACTCGGCTCCTGGAGGGCAACTGTCCTAGCTTTGTTCTAAACCTGCTCCAACAACACATATCGGTAGTTTTCAAACCAACCTAAAGGACCGTTTGTCAGTTATTTATTAAAGGGGTCATATAATGCTACGTGCACTTTTACAAGTTGTATGAACTGAAATGTGTGTTGGCAGTGTGTGTACACAACCACCCTATAATGATAAAAATCCATCCAGTGTTTTTTTTGTAATCTCCTTAAATCTTTACCCCTTTCTCAAATCGAGCCGTCTGTCCGTGTGACGTCACACGGACGGAGGCCCCTCCCACGATTGTTGATTGGCAGCAGCATTTCAACACAGACTGCACTGGTGTCTTACCTCAGACCCGCCCTGAGTGAGCTGTCATCAGTTGTTTCACCGCGGAGCAGATGTAGACAAGAATGACTCCTAAGCGATTGAGGTGTTTTGTTGTTGGATGTAATAATGAACATAGCAGTCGTCATTTACTCCCATCATCTGAGCGGTTGAAGAGGATTAGGTTTTGTTCTGAAGGGAATGCGCCCTCCATCTACCTAAATGCGTCTATGTTTGCGCGAATCATTCGTGATCCAGCTTCACCTCCACAAAAAGTGAGTACAAGGTTTTTTAAATGAATCTTTGCAAATGGCCTTTCCTAATAATGTGCTAATTAGCAAGTTTCACGATGAATGCGCTAAAGTAAACAGTCCCTCAGAGAGGGCTCGGAAGAGAGGGGCGGAGTCAGCAGAGCTCATTAACATTTAAAGGAGAATGACACAATACCGCTTGCTCTGACATGAGCTGTTTTTGACAGGGTGAAAAAGGTGTTTTTTACACTACCAATGAGAAATTTTAACCAAACTATGTTACAGAGTTTTCATTTAGACCCTAAAGAATAATATCAACTTGTGGAAAATGGGCATTATATGACCCCTTTAATGTATATTAGTCGTGTCCATTTTTTTATTTTGCAGAAAAAGTGAGCTGTGCTTTCCCTATTCTCAGCCTCAGACGTCACGCCCATGGACCGTTGGCTAAACATCTGATACATATGGCACACAAAAGTGGAAACACTTCAAGAGTTTCAATGTCGTCATCGGACTGGTTGAATTCCGGGAGACGTGCGTGTTGCATTCTTTAACGTTCCACATGGAAACAAAGGTGCCGTGAGGCCGAACTCCTCACGAAAGAAGAAAGCCGTCATGTTTACAACTGTGATGACGAGCGCTTATCAGGATCAACTAACCCCTGGATTTTTAAAAGTATGTGAAATATTTAAAGTTCATGGCATAGAATCTGTAAAATATGTCAGAGAGTTTTACACACCGGTCTGTTATTGTGGGGACATTTCCACGCCCCGAAACATGATGCAGAACAAAATTAACTGTGATTGGTTGTTTGACATGTCGGTCAAACGGCCTCATGGGCGGGCCTTGGCCAATGAAAACTGCCATGGTTTTCTTGCAATAATATCATAGAAAATTAAGTGTTACCATAAAAACCCTGCAAAATTATTACAGGAATACAACAAAAATATTACAAAAGGACCACAGGATTATTACAGGAAAGCCAGCAGTAATACCACAGGTTTATGACAGAAAAACTATGGTTTTCTTGCAGGAATATCATAGCAAATTAAGTGTTACCATTAAAAAACCCTGCAAAATTATTACAGGAATACCACAAAAATATAACTAAAGGACCACAGGACTATTACAGGAAAGCCAGGTATTACTGCAGAAATATGACAGTAGTACTACAGGAATATCACAGATATATTACATACAGTACAACAAAAATGCTGTGGTAAAGCGTCCCAAAAAACAACACAATACCACATAATTACCACACAATTTTTGTGTAGTACTTTTAATGTTTTACCACATGTAATACCACAGGTAATTTTTGTAAGGGAGTCCTTTAAGCTTTTCAGTTTGACCCAGAATCTGATCTGGATGGAGAAGCACCGGATGAAGAAGTTGCAACTCAGCGGCAACAGCAGGACGTCTCCGAATGGTTAGTTTAAAATATTGTGTCTGGATACGGTACTTTAGTTGGTTTGTTTATGTATGCCGTTACAGTTATTATCATGTAGCTAATGCTAGCCATAGGCTTGGATGAAGGAACTAAAAAAATACTTTGGTGTTCATTTGTACATCCAAACACTGAGCAACTGCCATGCTTCGCTCGTTTGCAAGCCATGATGTCTCTCGAGGAAAAAAAAATATTGTGCTCACCTCGCACGGTATAGCTAATTTTCTCATGGGCGGGCAAAGCAGAGAAAGGGGAGGTAACCTTTCCCCGTATGACGACATAAAGGGAAGATTCCAGATTGGGCCATGTGAGCTTTCATTTTCTCAAAGGAGAAGCAGGATACCCAGGGCTCGGTTTACACCTATCGCCATTTCTAGCCACTGGGGGACCATAGGCAGGCTAGGGGAACTCATATTAATGTTAAAAAACCTCATAAAGTTACATTTTCATGCCATGGGACCTTTAATACTTTAAAGAGCAATTTTAGATGGTAATGTTTTAATGTTCAAATAACCATAAAATGTACAGCTGTCATAAAATCAGAGAGAAAGGCTGCATGGCTAGAAACTAGCCACAAGTAGCAACTATGTTAAAATGGTCATTAGCCTACATTTTGGGCACAATACATTAAATACAGTTGGTTGTAGCCTATTTTTTATTTATTTGATTATTTAAGGTGTATTTTCTGTATACTTTTATTTTTGGACTGATAATAAAGTAAACTAATTGTATGTGAGGGAGTCAGTGGTAATATTGATGCGTTCCTATTGGTCCGTGTTACACTGTCAGAAAAAATGTGCAAAATTTGTACCTTCAGGGGTACAATGGCTTGTCACTGGGGCAGTACCCTTAAGGGTACACCCGTTGTACCCTTTCACATGGGTACGCATCTGTACCCTTGCAGTATGTACATTTCAAAGGCAAATATGTACCTCTGCTGCCTAAATTGTACCTTATAGTGCTATGGTACCATAACGTACCTTTTGTTACGTGTGGTGGTGCACAAGGAGGGCAAGGAGACGAAGGCGTGAAGATCAAAAACTCTTTTACTGATGAACATCAAGTTACATCACTACACAATAACATAAATGCCTTAACATAAGCGATACTCGACAAAGGAGAGAACCAAACTGAATGCTTATAAAAGGAGACAGGGACAAGGGAGCAAACAACATAATCAAACTAAGGTGGAGACGATCAAACGATAATTAAACTAAATGAGGACAGAAACAAAACCAAATAAGGAGAATGAGGACTGGGGCAGACAGACATGTAACAGTAGCTCCCCCTCCCGGTAGGCGCGTCCCGCGCCGTAATAGTTCCAACCGGGAGGGGGGGTGGGCGTCCTGGATGCCGGAGCAGGATGGAGACAACGGGCACAGAGGAGGCATCCAGGGCGGATCAGGAGGTTCCGGCGGCCATGGCGGGTCAGGGGACTCCGAGGGCCATGGCGGATCAGTGGACTCAGGTGGCCTTGGAGGATCAGGGGATTCCGGCGGCCTTGGAGGATCAGGGGATTCCGGCGGCCTTGGAGGATCCGCCTCCGATACCTCGGCCCCTGCCCCCGCCTCGGTCTCTACGGCCGGAGCCCTGCTACCCCCCCCCCCCCCAAAATTTTCTTGGGGAAGTTCACGGTGTTGCCGGGCGGACAGTTAGGGGTAGCGGACTCTTGCAGCGTGGATTCAAGGGGGCGCTCTTGCAGCGCTGACTCTTGGGGGCGCTCGGACAGCGCGGACACTTGGGGGCGCTCGGACAGCGCGGATACAGGGAGGCGCTCTTGCAGCGCGGAGACAGGGAGGCGCCTTCTTGGCGCAGGCTCTGGGTGGCGCTCTTGTAGCGCGGATTCTGGGTGGCGCTCTTGTAGCGCGGATTCTAGGGGGCACTCTTGCAGTGCGGAGACAGGGAGGCGCCTTCTTGGCGCAGGCACAGGGGTGCGCTCTGGCAGCGCGGGCTCTGGTTTGCGCTCTTGTAGCGCGGATTCTAAGGGGCACTCTTGCAGTGCGGAAACAGGTAGGTGCCTTCTTGGCGCAGGCACAGGGGTGCGCTCTGGCAGCGCGGGCTCTGGTTTGCGCTCTTGCAGCGCGGGTTCTAGGGGGCACTCTTGCAGTGCGGAGACAGGGAGGCGCCTTCTCGGCGCAGGCTCAGGGGTGCGCTCTGGCAGCGCGGGCTCTGGTTTGCGCTCTTGCAGCGCGGGTTCTAGGGGGCGCTCTTGCAGCGCGGATTCAGGACGGCGCTCTTGCAGTGCAGATTCAGGACGGCGCTCTTGCAGCGCGGATTCAGGACGGCGCTCTTGCAGCGCAGAGACAGGGAGGCGCTCTTGCAGCGCAGAGACAGGGAGGCGCCTTCTTGGCGCGGGTACTGGGGTGCGCTCTGGCAGCGCGGGCTCTGGTTTGCGCTCTTGTAGCGCGGGTTCTAGGGGGCGCTCTTGCAGCGCAGAGCTGGACGGGACCAGCGGAGGCGAAGATGAGCTGGACGGGATCAGCGGAGGCGAAGGTGGGCTGGACGGGACCAGCGGAGGCGAAGGTGGGCTGGACGGGACCAGCGGAGGCGAAGGTGGGCTGGACGGGACCAGCGGAGGCAAAGGAGAGTTTCTGCGAGGGGTTGGCACTGGTGGGTATTTCATCCCTTCATATTCTACCAAAACCCCGCAGGGGACGTATACTTTGCCGTGCTTCGCGGCGGGATTAGGAGAGCCGCCCATGGCTGTCGAGTCTCCGTCGCAATGGGCGGCGGGCTTGGCAGCCTAACTGGCCTGAAATTCTTCCAGCGGGCCGGGACCAGTATCAGACGGCGGCGGCCCGGAATTAGCGGTGGCAGGCTGGTGCGGGCGGCGAACTCCATCTTCGGTGTCGGTCGAGTATTCTGTTACGTGTGGTGGTGCACAAGGAGGGCAAGGAGACGAAGGCGTGAAGATCAAAAACTCTTTTACTGATGAACATCAAGTTACATCACTACACAATAACATAAATGCCTTAACATAAGCGATACTCGACAAAGGAGAGAACCAAACTGAATGCTTATAAAAGGAGACAGGGACAAGGGAGCAAACAACATAATCAAACTCAGGTGGAGACGATCAAACGATAATTAAACTAAATGAGGACAGAAACAAAACCAAATAAGGAGAATGAGGACTGGGGCAGACAGACATGTAACACCTTTTAAATAAGGTGCAAATTTGTCCTTTTAAGGGTACTGCCCCAGTGACAAACCCTTTGTACCTTTTGATGGCAAATTTGTACTCCATACAGCACATTAAAAAGGCCAGAATGTTGTTTATCACATTATTAAACATTCAAAACTATTACATTCTCACATTTTTCACAGGATGAATGTTTTAAGCTCTATCACAATGTCATAACAGGATACATATATTGTGCAATTTTACTTTTTTTAAAAACAGTTAAGCTCTATCACAATGTGTCATAACATGATGCATACACTGAGCAATTTTACTTTTTTCAAAAACAGTTATGTTTATACTCTAGCTTTTTTAAACGTTTTATAAAATTGTAAACAGCAAGAATATTAAGCTTAATATCAAACTTGTTTTCAAAATCAGTACAATCGCATTTAACCTAACAACAAAAGCAACCATAAAACAGTGTAAATACATCTCGAAAACAGTAAAAACAATTTACCTTATTAATTATTCATGCCCAACTGGATGATGGGAACAACAGGATCATGACGTTGATATTTACTTAAACAATTTTTGTAAAAAGAACAAACAATTCCAAGTAAAATATACTAGAAGTGGTTCAATTACTTGTTTGTATCCAAAAGTCTTCAAATCATTGCTTTTGCAAAGGATATCAAGGTATATGCTTGATAAAGCTGATCTATATTTTATAGGCAAATCTGCCAATACCCAGTATATTGCAGTAACCTTGTGTTTTTTTCGTGAGGTTCCCAACGGATTACAAATTTCAAAATCATCTATATATAACCCCAGGGAAATGCACAACTCTTCACCAGACAGAAGCGGATTATTTTTTAAGTGTAAACCATCATGAACAGATTGATATACACTATACTCAGATGGTGAGTTCACTTGTTCAAGAATTTTGTCTATGACATCACCTCTGTTTAACAAGGCAGGTAATACCTTAGAAATTGGTACATACACAAAGGTTTTCTTTTCTGAACTATCTAAAACATACTCAACAGGGTCAATAACACTGAAATTCTCCTTGTAATAAAGTCCCCGCTTATATTCCGTTCCAAGATTACCTATACTTGACAATCAGCTAAAGGGATTGTTTTCTGGAAGACACTTTGTAACCAACTCAATTGTGGTGTCATCTATTTGACTTCTTTGGAGAGCTCTTTTTATAAAGTTCTTTGAAAGTTCACCAGTTAACCCTCTGGGGTCCGAGGTCATTTTGGGGCCCCTGAGATGTTTTGACATGCCCTGATATTTGTGCTTATTTCAGCTACTTAAAAGATACTATTGACCAACATGTAATTTTTTTGTATTCAGCACAAACTGTGCTACAATAATATGTGACCAAGATGGATGTACATGTTTGCATTTTTTAGAAAAAAAATATTATGCGTGGTTAGTAAGTTTTGGGGAAAAAAATGTAGCTGAAATAAGGCAATAAAACCCACACTAAATAGTCCTGAATAAGACTTTTGAGTAATCAGTCTTGTAGGCTAGAATATTTACTTCAGAATTATGTGAAAATCATTCTGCTTACTCATTCACAGAAAACAATATATTGATTTAAAATTTTCAAGACATGTTTTGTGATCGAGGGTCTATATGCGAGGGAGTGGCAATGGCCATGAATATTAAGTGAGTCTCACCTGAGAGACAAAGGGCCCTCCCCTAATGGCCCATCAGTGTGACTGTGAGGCAGGTAAGAGAGAATGTGAGGAGATTGAAAAAAGGGTTTTTAAAATTATTTGTATTTTATTTACAACACAGTATAATCAAAACATACATAATGAAGGTCAAAGACACATTATTGTGCACACTGATCTAACCACAGAGATGTGAACAGACTTTGAGTCATTCTTGCAACAAGTGAAACAAGTAAATCATACCTGATATTTACGTATTTTATTTAAGTGTTTCTACTTCTTTCCATGGATTCAAGAAGAAAAAAAAAAACAATCAGTAGAAAAGGAGCTTGTTTTAACATAGAATATCAGTGTAGTTGAACATCTGATGATGGTGCAGCGCTCTCAGAGGAAAACAGTTTGAAGAGACATCAGGATACATCTGGTGCTGGTATCTGATTCAAAATACAAACAAAAAAACATTTGTGAGCATGTTAATATCAGGAACATCTGTACATATGTTTTGTAGCCATAGACTCACACATGTTTTGTACTATCATAAAAAAAGAGAAAGAAATCTTATATCTGAGAAACTAATTATTATTGTTTAGCACGTTATTAAAATCTATTTCTGAACAGAGTAGGCTATTAATAATAAACATGTACTAAACATACTTAGACTCGTAGCATTCATCATGTTACAGTGTACACTCATATTACTTTTATTGTTTTATATAGAGCATGAAAACATCATCGCGCCGTAAGAAATTTAAATACAATGAATTGCCTATCATATTCAAAATGTTTTACACTATTTCAAACATTGTAGTCAGGAATTATAGTTTGGGAAAAACCCAACTATGATTTTGTAGTCATATAGTCTAGTATGTATGATTTTATAGTAGTCTATGATATGATTCTGTAGCCACAGACTCAAGCATGCTTTGTACAATAAAACTATGTACTTTGTACTATAAAAAAATGGTATTTTATATCTGAGAAACTAATTATTATTGTTTAGCATGCTATTAAAATCTATTTGTGAACAGAGTATTAATAATAAACATGGTCTAAACATTCTTAGATGCGTAGCATTCATCATGTTGTCATTCGGGAAAAACCCATGAACTGTTAGTAAATCTGTTCAAGTTTATGTCACAATAACACGGTAACTAATGCAAAAAAGAAACATTACTTACTCATCAGATTGCTCTCCTCTACTGGATGAAATCGTGTTCTTCTTTCGAGGGAAATCCAGCCTTTACTCAGCACGTCTTCTTCCAGAAACAAACAGTAGCCGCTACCAGGATCTCTGCTCTTTGTTTGTGTTGGGCGTTTGCACGCATGCACTTACCACGTGGCTATTTACATATGAACAGCGCGAGTCGCGCGAGGGCGGGATCACATTAGAGATAATGAGTCAGACGGGACAGAATGAACATCGTGTTGGTTTCATACGGATTACTTCATCAGAGAATGTTTGTTTTCGATAAGACTTGCTTCATTTCAAAGTAGACACTTCACACTTTCTATAGATATAACTCCCATGTCTCTGTGTTGAGTATTTGCTGAGTTACAGTTAATTTTAGTGACGCGTTTCTAAAAACAGTTCGCAGAGACGGAGAAGACAAAGAGCGCACCCTGTTTATTTTATTATTTTTGCAAAAGCACAAAGTTGTGTTGTTATTGTGAGTGTACTCAAAAAAAAGTAGACACTTAACAGTTTCGATTGATGTATAACACTTATTTGTGTGACCAAAATCAACAGAGTATTTTTAGTGTCTTTTGCACTGATCTTAAAAAAACCTATCTGGTATCGCCGGCGATACCGTCGACCCCAGAGAGTTAAAGAATGGCCAATTGAGAACTGTATATGCAATTGTGGATCAAGTTGGGATAAATTCAGTAAGAACTGTGGAGGGATTAGTCAGGAATCTAAAGGCATCTTTCCCTCAGACTTTATTTTCCTTCATTAATAATATTCTTTTGAATGGTGTTGTTTCTCTGACTTTTCCTGAGTTCAAGGTAGTTCTTAAAGATTGGGAATCTGATGATAACAGTGTCAGGGATGATATAAAGGATCCACGTGCAAAGGCAGTCAGTCAAAAACAGTCTTTAATGAAGACGCAAAACAAGGCAGTCTGTCATACTATGACACAGAACTGGATGAAAACATAAAACAACTGAAGAAGGTCAGGTTCAGAGGACTCCGACTTGGAGAGAGCTCGTGGGGCTGGGCTCACTGGAAGCAGCAACAGGACATCGAGAAAACTTAGACGAGCACAGCAAGACAAGACATGGTAAGACTCCTGATGGTATCCTGACATGAAGGGCGAAACAAGCGCATAAGCATGACACACAATAATCCGACAGAGAGCCGCAAGCACAGCCACTGGAAATAAAGTCAATAATTAGATCAGAGTGGAAACAGGTGTCACTGCCAGGCAGCGCGAGCGCTGATTGTGATGACAAACAGGTGGAGAAGAGAGCTAGAATGAGCATGGGCGTGCCTGAGTGTGTGAGTGTAAGATTGTGTAAGTATGTATGTATTTATGTGTAAGTGTGTGTGAGAGAGAGACAGAGAAGCAAACCCAGCTCATGACAGTACCCCTCCCTCAACGAGCGCCCCCAGAAGTCCTCGATCAGCGAGCGATCCAGAATGTCCCGGGCCCGAATCCAACGCCTCTCCTCAGGACCGTACCCCTCCCAGTCCACCAAAAACTGGTGGCCACGCCCTCGATTACGGACGTCAAGAAGCTTACGGACTCTGTAAACAGAAGCCTCCTCGTCAAAAGGAGGAGGAGGAGGAGAAGGAAGGGGGGGACGGGTGGGAGTGCGGATAACAAGCTTGACGCAGGACACGTGAAAGACAGGGTGAACACGGCGCAGCTGACGGGACAACTTGAGTCTGATCGCAACCGGACTGAGAACCTTCACAATAGGAAAGGGCCCAATAAAGTGGGGCATCAGCTTATGAGAACTCTCCTGCATAGGCAAATTACGGGTGGAAAGCCACACCTTCTGACCACAAACATACCTGGGAGCCCTAACCTGGTGACGATTAGCGGCTCGACATGTACGTGCTCTGGTACGACATAACGCTGATCCCACCCTCTTCCAGGTACGCTTGCATCTCTGAATAAATGCCTCTACGGAGGGAACGGAGGCCTGGGACTCTTGGGATGTGAATAGTGGAGGTTGGTAACCCAGACAACACGGGGATAACCCAGTGGCAGACGAAGACAGAGAATTATGGGCATATTCGGCCCAGGACAGTTGGTCGCACCATGATGCGGGGTTCCGCGAGGTTAAGCTATGCAACATGCGACCCAGAATCTGATTGGTCCTCTCGGCTTGCCCATTGGTCTGTGGATGGAATCCTGACGACAGACTGGGGGATGCCCCTATCTGCCGACAGAACTCCCTCCAGAACTGAGAGGCGAACTGCGGCCCTCTGTCAGACACAATGTCCGAAGGAAGACCATGGATCTTGAACACGTGATCAACCATAACTTGAGCGGTCTCACGGGAGGACGGTAATCTAGGGAGAGGGATAAAGTTAGCGGCCTTCAAAAATCGGTCCACAACGGTGAGGATGACCGTATTACCGGCTGAAAGCGGAAGACCGGTCACAAAATCCAACACAATGTGAAACCACGGACGTGAAGGAATGGGGAGGGGTCTAAGAAAACCTGCCGGTGGAGTGTTACTTGATTTAGTCTGGGCACAGACATGACAAGAAGCAACGAAGCGCCGAACGTCGCGTTCTCTAGTGGGCCACCAAAAACGTTTACGAATCGCGGCCAACGTACCCCTAACTCCTGGGTGTGCCACCAATTTGGACGAATGACTCCAACGAAGAACTGCAGAGCGAATGACCTCAGGAACGAATAACGTTCCCTCAGGGGCGCCGGGTTGGTCTGGTGATACGAAAAAGGGCTCTCCTCACAGCCTGTTCCACTCCCCAGACGGCTGCCCCGACCACACAACGCTGAGGTAAAACACTCTCATTGGTCGAGGGACCCCCTGACGAGCCGAACTGATGTGAGAGAGCATCCGGCTTGAGATTCTTAGAACCGGGTCTAAACGAAATCGAAAATTCAAAGCAGCCAAAGAAAAGCGCCCACCGAGCATGACGGGCGTTAAGTCTCTTGGCGGAGCGGATGTATTCTAGATTCTGATGATCCGTCCAGACAATAAATGGCACAATGGCTCCCTCAAGCCAGTGTCGCCATTCACCAAGCGCCAGACGGATCGCCAAAAGCTCTCGGTTACCGACGTTGTAGTTGCGTTCGGCGGGCGAAATTCGATGAGAATAGAAAGCGCACGGATGAACCTTGTCGTCAAGGGAAGAGTGTTGCGACAAGATAGCTCCTACCGCGACGTCGGAGGCATCAACCTCAACAATAAACTGTCTCTCGGGATTTGGGGTGATAAGGATGGGGGCGGAGGTAAATAACCCCTTGAGCCGATCAAAAGCACCCTGCGCAGCCTCGGACCAAGCAAATCGAATCTTGGACGAGGTGAGGATAGTAAGAGGGGCAGCGACTTGACTAAAGTCTCGGATAAAACGGCGGTAAAAATTTGCAAACCCCAGAAACCACTGAAGCGCGACTCGAGAATCTGGAACGGGCCAATCAATGACAGCACGATACTTGTCAGGGTCCATGCTGATCCCTTCTGCCGAAACCACTGAACCGAGAAACGTGACAGACTGGGCATGAAACATGCACTTCTCCGCCTTGACAAACAGGCGGTTCTCAAGCAAGCGCTGCAAAACTCGGCGGACATATTGTACGTGTACCTGGAGGGAAGGTGAGAAAATAAGAATGTCGTCCAAATACACAAACACAAAGACATTTAGCATATCTCTCAAGATGTCATTAACTAAGGCCTGAAAAACCGCGGGGGCGTTGACCAGCCCGAACGGTAAAACCCGGTACTCAAAGTGCCCGACAGGGGTGTTAAACGCAGTCTTCCACTCGTCTCCCTCCTTAATAAGCACCAAGTGGTAGGCATTGCTTTGTGAAGAACTTTGCGCCCTGTAAGATCTCGAAGGCCGACGACATAAGAGGCAAGGGATAGCGATTCTTGACTGTTATGCCGTTCAGCCCTCGATAATCGATACAGTGACGCAAGGACCCATCCTTTTTCTTCACAAAGAAGAACCTCGCACCGGCAGGAGAGGAGGATGGAACTATAATCCCCGCAGCGAGGGACTCTGTGAGGTATTTCTCCAGAGCCTCCCGCTCGGGCGCCGAGAGAGAGTACAATCGACCGCGAGGTGGCATGGTGCCCGGAAGGAGCTCAATGCTGCAGTCGTAAGGACGATGAGGCGGCAAGGATGTAGCCCGGGAACGGCTGAAGACCGCCCGCAGATCGTGGTACTCCTCCGGAACTCCCGACAAATCACCAGGCTCCTCCTGAAACACAGACACAGAGGAAACAGCAGGGACAGCAGACACCAAACAGTTGACATGACACGACAAATTCCATGAGTGAATAGAACCCTTGACCCAGTCAATCTGAGGGTTGTGCTGAATAAGCCAGGGATGCCCTAGAACAATGGGGGTATAAGAGGACTGGAAAACAAAAAAAAGAAATAGTCTCTTGGTGATTTCCTGGGACGGTAAGGCTCAATGGACTGGTGATATGGTGAACAGAAGAAAGTACCCTACCGTCTAAGGCAAAGACGGTGGTGGTGTCATTCAAGTCCAGCAGGGGGATCCTCCGTTCGCTAGCCCATCTCTCGTCAATAAAATTGCCCTCTGCCCCCGAATCGATGAGCGCTGGACCAGTTACAGTAAACTCAGCCCATCGAAGAACAACAGAGACAGTCGTACGAGACCTGGGTGAAGAGGGGATGACAGTAGCGCTGAAGAGGCTAAATGTCCAGCTGCGCCGCAGTACAGGCAGAGGCGGTTCAGAATCCGCCGTTGCCGTTCCTCCGCAGAGATGCGAAGCCCCGCCAGCTGCATAGGTTCAGGATCAGACTTGATGCCACAGCTGGTGTAAGAGTCTCTAGTGGTCTTGAATTCGAAGCTCGAACCCGCCTCCGCTGCTCGAAGCATCTGTCCAAACAAATGCCCAGTTCAATAAGTTGATCCAGCTGAGTCGGCGGTCCACATGCATAAATCTCCTCTTTAACCCTCTGGGGTCTAAGGGTGTTTTGGGGGCCTGGAGAAGTTTTGACATGCCCTTACATTTGTGCTTTTTTCAGTTGCTTATAAACATATAAATGGCTAAAGTCTTACATCACTGTAAACAGCACAAACTGGGCTACAATAATATGTTAGCAGCATTTATGTACATGATTTTGTTTTTGAGAAAGAAACGTTTATGCGTGGCTAGTGAAAAACTAAAATTTTGAAGTCACTGAAATAAGGCCATAAAACATATACAGAACATTTGTTCACAAGACTTTTGAGAACTGGATCTTGTAGCCTAGAATTTTCGCTTCAAAATGATATGTAAATCATCTTGTTTACTTGCTCACAGAAAACAATATATTGATTTAAAGATTCTAAGTCACTTTTTGAGTGAAAAGGCTCTATGCGAGAGGGCGTGACTCACACCTGAGAAGACAAAGGCCCGCATAATAAGCTCCATAATGAGCCATTCAGTCAGGTGTGTGACTGAGAGAGAAGAGTTACAAGAAAGAATGAGGAAAAAAGAAATGTGTATACGTATAACTATCACATAAAATAACTTGAGATTCACTTGTGAGTGCAGTTAAACAGTTTATTAGGAACAAACAAACAAATAAACAACAGAAGAGTCAAGACATCGTGGGTGCAATATCCAAAATATCCAAAACAGTGGCAGGAAACTGGAACCCAGGAAAACAGGAGACAGCAGAAACTGCATGAGAAAACACAAAACAGACGTGAGCAACACAATGAACAGACAAAGACAAAGCAAACATGGTGACAATACATACACTACCAGTCAAATTATTTAAACAGTAAGATTTGTGTAGAACAGTAACAGTAAGAAGTGTTTTCAGCTCACCAAGCCTGCATTTATTTGATCCAAAGTACAACAAAAACAGTACATTATATTTATTATAATATATAGGCCTACATATTTGTACTATTCAAAATAAATAAAGCATAGAACATATAACTATCCTCACGTCGTGCAACATTTAAATGCAATGAAAGGTTGCCTATCATATTTCAAAATGTTGCACTCGATTTTGCACATTTTATTCTGGAGTTATAGTTTGGGACAAGTTCACCAGTAAATGCGTTCAACTTTGTCACAACAACACATTATCGAATGCCAATAAGAAACATTACTTACTCGGTATAAAGTATCTCCTCCTCCGCCGGCTCCAGCCACAGATCTGGTTTGTGAGGTAAACAAAAGCTTTTTCCTCTCAGCATGTCTTCTGGGGTAAATACAAGGCTTTTTCCTCTCAGCGTCTTCTGGGGTAAATACAAGGCTTTTTCCTCACAGCGTGTTCTTCCAAAACTGAAAAGTATCTGAGATGAGCGCGTTGCTGCTTTGTTTACGTGGGTGTGGGCGTTGACATGCCGCGTGGCTCGCGTGGAGGTTTGTAATAACAATAGCGCGAGCAGCGCGTGGGCGTGACCTAATTAGAGATAATGAGACCAGACGGAAAAACTGAACATGTCCTTGGTTTCATACGGATTACTTTATCACAGAATATTTGTTTTCGGTAAGACTTACTTCATTTAACAGTAGACATGTCAAGCTTTCTATAGATATATTTCTCATGTCTCTGTGTGAAGTATTTGCTGAGTTACAGTTCATTTTAGTGACGTGTTTCAAAAAGCAGTTCGCGGAGACGGAGAAGACGGAGAGCGCACCCTGTTTGTTTTCTTTATTCTTCAAAAGCACAAAGTTTAGTTTTTATTATGAGTGTATACAAATAAAAGTAGACCCCTTACAGATTCGAATGGTGTATTGCTCTTATCTGTATGATCAAAAATGGCAGAGTAATTCAAGCTCATTTCGGCCTTATCAGGAAAATCTGCCTCAAAACGCATATATGCGTTTGTCGACCCCAGAGGGTTAAGATCCACATTTAGTCCCTCCAGAAAGCGAGCGACCAGAGCAGATTCATTCCACTCGCACGTAGTCGCCAGTGTCCGGAACTCAATGGCGAAGTCAGCGACAGACCTTCTGCCCTGATGAAGCACAGCAAGAAGGCGCGAAGCCTCACGGCCAAAAACAGATTGATCGAAAACCTTGATCATCTCCTCCTTGAAGAGCTCGAAACGACCACAGCAAGGAGTCTGTGCCTCCCAAGCGGAAGTTCCCCACTCACGAGCACGTCCCGTGAGAAGCGACAGAACAAAGGCAATCCGGGCGGGATCTCCCACATACGTCTGGGGCTGGAGAGAAAAGACAACCTCACATTGAGTCAGAAAAGCTCTGCATTCAGTGGGCTCACCAGCATAACAGGGGGGGTTGTTAACACGCGGCTCAGGAGGAGGATGTCGGCTGTAAAGAGTCGATGGATCTCGGTACAGTTGTAGTAGACAGGAAGATAAATCTGTTACCTGCGCGGTCAAACTCTCAACTGCGACACGGGTGGCAGACAACTCCTCCTCATGTCTACCGAGCATGACTCCCTGAATCTCCACCGCTGATCGAAAAGGTTCCTCCTTTGCTGGATCCATCTGGTCGGATTATTCTGTCAGGGATGATATAAAGGATCCACGTGCAAAGGCAGTCAGTCAAAAACAGTCTTTAAAACACCAATGTCATACAGTTCATCTACAATTTATTGAGTGGCTGACTTGGATATATATAAAATGGCTTGCATAAAGAGAAGCAACAATCCAAGCCGTCTCTTGATGTTTGCACTTTCATCATCATTTTAAGTTTCATTGTCCGACTCAACATCAGCACAATCAATTTCATCAACAACTGAACATGAAGCAGTATCTATGTGTTTTGAATTTGTACTTGTTTCAGCATTGTCTGGTTGTTCTGACACTCTTAATGATTCATCAACAAGCTCAGATTTAAAATCCTCAAAAAACTCTGAGTTGTGACAACGACTTTTGTGTAACCTTAAACTAGAGTACACAGAACACTTAAAGAAACAGTTATTATACGGGCATGTAACAGTTTCCTTGCATTTCAAATGACATCCAAGATGATGAAAGTAGTCTTTAACATTTACAACCTCATTAAAGTCACACAACAGACACTTAATTCTACATCAGTTCAGAACTTCACTCTGGCGAAATCCATGTTGTCTTACATGAGTTTGGAGAGATTTGTGTGACCTAAAATAGCACACACAATCGCAATAAATGCAAGGGAAACCAAATCTTTTTCCATGGTGACAATGACTTGACTTATAATGTTGTAGTATTCTCTGACGACTGTTTGTGAAGTATGTGCAAAACTTGCACGTCCATTTCATTTAGCCTAACAGCAAGCTGTTAGTTGATGCATGAAGGCTGATGTAACAATCTAAAAAAAAAGACAAAAAAAAAAACACCTTCAAAAATCAAAATAACACAATTATGTGAAATAAAAAGCAATTGCAAATGTTTTACATAATATATAGACCTAACCCATCTCTGCAGTTTGGACCAATAAAATGCGCAATACTTTAAAACTACCAAATTATATGCAATATCTAATTATCTAACTTGCATTGTAAAGTATGCCACATTGCTTAGGCATTTTTTTAATTGTTTTTTTAAGAAAAACATGCTATGTTCTTGACAGTTTGCGTTATGGTTGCATTAATGAGATTTTTAGGCCCTTTTTTGGAAATTTTTTTAAATTGTGTTAAACTTTTAGTACGTTTTTGAATGCATTTAAACATATCAGAGCTTGTTTTTAATCAATAAAAAGGGCATTTGTTGTCAAGCATTTTTAAGAAAATCATGTTTGACATCCTGAAACCAAGATTTTGTGAGAATCGCCCGACTAATTGCACAATAAACTTGATGACTGGTGATGACTAATAACTGCAATGTTTGCAATACACTGTTAAATAGGGGTCGCGCTGCATGGACATGAACACACACAACGCAGAGAAAAAGGTAAGGGTAAAATCCAAATTTGCTTTTATGCAGGTTGCACTCGCAGTCTCAAAAATGATTGGTTGCTTATGATACAGCTTGAGGCCGGTTTCACACCACACGAGGGTTGTTAATGCAACCAAAGTCATGTAGTCACGTTTCAAGTGACTGTTTAGGTAAAACTACCGAGCGTTGTATCGCACGTTTTAACCTTATTGATAGAGTCACATTGTTGATTTATATAAATGCTATTTATTACCCAGGCCTTCCTTAACATTTCATTACTTAAACTGCACGATGAAGCTTAATTAAATCAAGTAAAGAGCAAGGCAGATTGCAGAAATCTATTATATAGATATCTATCTATTATAACAGATAATCTATTATAACAGATAAACAATCCACAGAACCAAAACAAGCACACATGAATTACCAACACACATGGCGAGGCTGCAGCATTAAATTGAGAAAATAGGTTGCAGGTGCATTTTCAGTTCATGGTTTATAAAAATACATTATCTAACATTACATTATTTGTCTCTAATCAATACAACTTATTTAAGCGAAAAAAAAAAAAAACGTTCCCCCAAAGTACCGATTGCAATATGAAAGGCGTTAAATGGCTTACAAATAATTTTCATTCAAATGTGTAACGTTAGGACTATTGTTGGCCTACTCACCCAAAACTGACCAGGATGAAGCTCGAAGGCTCAGTTAACACATTTAAAAACAGGTTTCTGCCAACCCTAAAAGACTAATTTAACAGATAAACGACGCTGACATTTGAGGAAAAACTCAAGCACATGGTAGCGTAAAAGTGAGAAAATGGCGGTGGTTGCAAACAGACGTTCATTGTCTGAAGCCATGTAAAAAAGAAAAAAAAAAATCAATAAATTTGTCAGAGTCGGACTGAGAGGCAAACACAGGTGAGTGGAAATACTTTTCTTTAATTCTTTCTCCACAAACTCAAACTGATCCCGAAGGACTACAAAACCAAACTTAACAGTGCAGGAGTCTTTTCAACTTCAGAAGTGTATCCAACTTAAAGTCATTCTTTTCATACAGGTCGGTGAGTAAGGCTTACGGTACGGATGATTCCAGGAATCCAAGAGGTAAGTGAGGGACAGCGAAGAGCTTACGACCTTAAGACCAACCAACGAAGGATTGTGGTGAGTAACTCTATATAGTGTGTTTGGTGATTGGAGACAGGTGGTAATCAGTATTCGGGTGATTGTGAACGGGTGTAGATGGTTGGTGTAGATGTGGTTGTGGGCGGATCCGTGACAGTACCCCCTCCCCCACGGGCGTCTCCCGGTGCCCGGGACCGACGGCGAGGACGACCGCGTCCTCTTGGGGCTGGGCAGTTGGGGTGTGACTGGTGAAAGTCGGAAAGGAGCAAGGGGTCCAGTACATCCTCTCGGTTTACCCATGATCTCTCTTCGGGGCCGAATCCCTCCCAATCCACTAGATACTGGAGTCGGCCGCCCCACCGCCGGGAGTCTAGGATCTCCTTAACTCGGTAGATGGTTTCCCCGGGGTCGGCTTCGGGAGGAGGAGGTACTTCGAGTTCTGTAGAAGGAGGGAGAACGGAATCAGTGAATGGTTTTAATAATGATACATGAAAGGTAGGTGATATGCGGTAAGTTGGGGGGAGTTGGAGCTCGTAGGTGACTTCGTTGATTTGTCTTCGTATGGGGAAAGGGCCGACGTAGCGAGGGCTCAACTTTTTGCAGGGTAGACGGAGGCGTATATCCCGCGTGGAGAGCCAGACTTGGTCGCCAGGTTGGTATAGCGGGGTGGCGGCGCGACGAGAATCCGCATGTAACTTGTGTCTCCGTACTGCCTGTTGGAGGTGGACATGTGCAGTATTCCATACCCTTTCGCTCTCTCGAAACCAGAAGTCCACTGTGGGAACTTCGGAGGGTTCTCCGGTCCAGGGGAAGAGAGGTGGTTGAAATCCGAGGACGCATTGAAATGGGGTTAGACCGGTGGTTTCTTGCCGCATCGAATTTTGGGCGTACTCGGCCCAGGGAAGATATTGGCTCCATCGGTCTTGGTGTCGATGGCAATAGGCGCGGAGGTAACGCCCAATCTCCTGGATCTTCCGTTCTGTTTGGCCATTGGTTTGCGGGTGATACCCGGAGGACAGGTTTAATGAGACTCCTAACAGACGGAAGAAACTGCGCCAGACCCTGGAGGTAAATTGGGGCCCTCGGTCGGAGACAATATCTTCGGGTAAGCCAAAGTTCCTGAAGACATGCTGGAAGAGGGTTTCCGCCGTTTCGAGGGCCGTGGGTAAGCCTCGTAATGGGATCAACTTACAAGCCTTCGAGAATCGGTCGACGACGACCAGAATGGTGGTAGATCCATTGGAGGGGGGCAAGTCCGTGGCGAAGTCAACCCCAATATGGGACCAGGGTCGGCGAGGAATGGGTAGTGGTACCAGTTTACCCTCAGGTAAGTGACGGGGGGTTGAAGTGATGGCACAGACGGAACAACCTCGGACATAACGTGCCACATCCTGCTTCATGTTGGGCCACCAGTACTTGTTCCGGAGGAGCATGAGAGTGCGTGTGCGGCCTGGGTGGCCTGAACCTGGAGAAGTGTGGGTTGAATCTAGAATGGGGATACGGAGAGTGGACGGACGTACTGCTTCCCTCGGGAGTTTCCGGCGGGCAGGCTCCTCTTGAGTGGCGGCACGGATCTGGTCATCCACCTTCCAGATGATGGGACAAGCAAAGATTTTGGGTGGCAGGATTGGCTCTGGGTTTTCAGGTGAGGGTCCGGTTGGTGTAACGAGACAAAGCATCGGCCTTGAGGTTCTTATGGCCTGGACGATAAGTGATGGTAAATTTGAACCTTGTGAAGAATAGGGCCCAACGGGCTTGTCGGGGGTTTAGGCGTTTGGCTTCCCGAAGGTATTGGAGGTTTTTATGATCCGTAATCACCTCAAATGGATGTTGGGCGCCTTCCAGCCAGTGCCGCCACTCCTCCAGTGCCAGCTTGATGGCCAGTAGTTCGCGGTTTCCGATCTTCTTAGAGAAGTAGGCGCAAGGGTGAAGTACTGGAGGTTCGCCTTTTCTTTGTGACAATACCGCACCCACCCCCACTGTTGAAGCGTCCACCTCTACCACGAAGCTGTGATTGGGATCCGGATGGGTGAGTATTGGGGCGGTACAGAAGGAGGACTTTAACCTTTGGAAGGCTAGGTTCGCTTGAGACGTCCAGGTGAGGGATTTCGGTTTCCCTTGGAGGAGAGAGGTTAAAGGGGCTGACAAATGGCTGAACTGGGCAATGAAACGCCGGTAAAAGTTGGCGAAGCTGAGGAACCGTTGGAGCTCCTTGATAGTGGACGGTTGAGGCCAGTTCCTTACGGCTTCCACCTTGGCCGGGTCCATTTGTACCCCATTCGCGTCGATAATGTACCCTAGGAAGTGGACCTGGGTTTGATGGAACTCGCACTTTTCGAGCTTGAGGTACAGTTGGTGTTGGCGAAGGCGTTGGAGTACTTGACAGACATGAGTGTGGTGTTCCTCAAGGGTGGCTGAGTAAATCAGGATATCATCGATATAAATGAGTGTGAATTGGTTGAGCATGTCCCGGAAAATCTCATTCATAAAGTTCTGGAACACTGATGGTGAATTGGAAAGGCCATACGGCATAACCTGGTATTCGTAGTGCCCGGTAGGTGTAATGAAGGCCGTCTTCCACTCGTCTCCCTTGCGTATTCTAATCAAGTTATAGGCGCTGCGGAGATCGAGCTTAGTAAAGATTCGGGCCCCACGAAGCTCTTCCAAGGCTGCCGGCACCAGTGGTAAGGGGTAGGCGAACTTGACCGTCTGGGCATTGAGCGCTCTGTAATCTATGCACGGACGGAGGCCTCCGTCCTTCTTGGCGACAAAGAAGAAGCTAGAGGCTGCGGGAGATGTGGAGGGACGGATGAACCCCTGCTGCAGCGCCTCTCTCACGTATTCCTCCATGGCGGCACGCTCTGGGATCGAGAGGGGATAAACGTGGCCTTTAGGCAGTTTGGCCCCGGGCAACAGGTTAATGGCGCAGTCCCAGGGTCTGTGCGGAGGAAGACGGGTAGCGGCAGTCCTGCTGAATACATCTTCATAAGAGAGGTAAACTTGGGGAATACGGACTGAGGTAGGTGTGGTAGGACTCTCTACAGTGGTGGAGTTGAGTGGTAGAGATGGCACATACTGGCGAGGTACCGGGAGACCGGTGAGGCATCTTTCGAAGCAGGAAGCACTCCAATGAAGGATTTCCCCTGAGCGCCAGTGCAAGTCGGGGTGGTGTTTTGCCAGCCAGGGACGTCCCAGCACCACTTCCACAATGGCATCCTCCAGGATGAGGAAGGAGATCGGTTCCTCGTGAAAGTTCCCCGTGCGGAGCGTGACCTCCGGGGTGCAGTGACGTACCAGCCCCTTACTCAGTGGTCTGCCTTGAATGGTGGAAATCCGGTAGGATGTGTTGTTTCGGAGCCGGGGTAATTGAATACGGGAAAGGCACGCCGATGAGATAAAGTTTCCAGCGGCTCCAGAGTCGATGAGGACCTTTACTGGGAAGGAGTGGTTCAGGTGTAGAATCAGTGCATGGCTATGAGGAATCTCAGAAACATCAGGGTGAAGATGAACTGTACTCACCGTTGAGTTCGCGGGGCGAACGGGGCAGGACACCAGAACGTGACTTCCTGAGCCGCAGTACATGCATAGATTGAGAGTTCGTCGACGAGACCGTTCCTCCGAAGAGAGATGGTACTGGTCCACTTGCATAGGTTCTGGTGTAGTCGAACCTGGTCCCTGGAAGGTGGTCATTGGGGTGGCGTCAGGGCGACAAGCGGTCAACTGTTGTGAGATGTGTAATGCCTTTTGAAGAAAACCCTCCAAGCCCACTGAATCTTGACGACTGACAATTGTTGTCTGATGGCTGGTTCCAAACCCGTCGATAGGCGGCGAGAAGTGCCGTTCGTTCCACCCACTGCTAGCGGCTAGAGTGCGAAATCTTACGGTATAGTCGTGAATGGACACGTTTGCTTGTCGCAGCTGAAACAGCTCTTCATGAACTGAAACGGAGGAGGCTGACTGACTGAACACTTCCCGGAAATGGTCGACGAAGGCATCCAGGGACCGTACTAACGGACTCTGGGAATTCCAGAGCGCTTCGGCCCACTGTAGGGCCCTTCCGGACAGCAGGGACATGATAAAGGAGATTTTCGCCCGATCATTCAGGAACTGGTGGGGTTGAAACTCGAAGTACAGCGAGCACTGAAGTAGGAAGCCGAGACAGGTGGCCGCCTCGCCTGAGTAGAGGGTAGGTTTGGCCATGGGGCACCCGGACGGAGATGGCTGGGCTGGAGGTGGTTGGAGAGATTCGCGGAGAGCGCGAACTAACTCGGCGAAGGGATCCGACGTTGGGAGATCATGACCTTCCATCTCAGATTTGTCACGTCTCAATATTTCTTTTTTTTTTTTTTTTTTTCAGGGTTGGTCTTCTGTCAGAGTCGGACTGAGAGGCAAACACAGGTGAGTGGAAATACTTTTCTTTAATTCTTTCTCCACAAACTCAAACTGATCCCGAAGGACTACAAAACCAAACTTAACAGTGCAGGAGTCTTTTCAACTTCAGAAGTGTATCCAACTTAAAGTCATTCTTTTCATACAGGTCGGTGAGTAAGGCTTACGGTACGGATGATTCCAGGAATCCAAGAGGTAAGTGAGGGACAGCGAAGAGCTTACGACCTTAAGACCAACCAACGAAGGATTGTGGTGAGTAACTCTATATAGTGTGTTTGGTGATTGGAGACAGGTGGTAATCAGTATTCGGGTGATTGTGAACGGGTGTAGATGGTTGGTGTAGATGTGGTTGTGGGCGGATCCGTGACAAAATTAAATTTCTAATGATGGGATTGAATTTTTGAACGAATTATTTTCCCACCGAGTATTCAATTTTCAATATGAAAAGCATTACATGACTTTGCTTACAAAATAGAAATAAAATAGAAATAGAAATATAAACTTTTGAACTGCGGGTTTCGTCTGGTCAGAGGAGAACTGGCCCCCCGACTGAGCCTGGTTTCTCCCAAGGTTTTTTTTTTCTCCATTCTGTCACAGAGGGAGTTTTGGTTCCTTGCCGCTGTCGCCTCTGGCTTGCTCAGTTGGGGACACTTATTTTTCTAGCGATTATCGCCGATTTGATTGCACAGATATTATTTAAACTAAACTGAGCTAGACAATGACATCTCTGAATTCAATAATGAAATGCCTTTAACTGAAAATTGAGTGTTTAATCTTATCATTATACATTACTGACACTATCTTCCAATTTGATACTGTTAAGTGCTTTGACACAATCTGTATTCTTAAAAGTGCTATATAAATAAAGGTGACTTGACTTGACTTGACAAAGTTCAAGTAATTTTTTAATGCGAAACTGGTTTAAGGCTTTGGCCTAGTTTATACTACAATTAGTTGACAAAATTGAATGTATTAAAACAATATCTTAGAAGTGAGTACAGAAGCACTCCAAATAATAAATGTTGTGACTCAATGAGAGATTCAAATCTATCTTTTAAGTAAAGTTATTTCACGTAGCGTATACCTTTCTGATATTCACAATGGCATTATCAAAGATGATAGATATTAAACAGATTTTGCATTACTCACCTTAAACTGACCAAGATGAAGGTCCACGGCTCAATTAACAAGATGAAAAGCTGGTTTGTACTGTCTGCCAAAACAACTCTGAAAGATAAACGACGCAGGTATTTGAGGAGAAACTCCAGCAAGAACATCACAACGATAAAGTGAGAAAATGGCAGAGCTGCAGAAAGACTCCTCTGGCGTCATTAAGAGAAAAAAAAAATCTAAATTCTTACTTTTTTTTTTTTTTATCTAATCAAAAGTACAATCAATTTTATCTAATTTGCCCATACAGTATTTCATTTTAAAATGATGAAATTTAAATATGAAAGTTGCAATATTTGGCTTACAATGGTCACATGATTTTTGCGCGCAAAACTGAATTAAGGCGGTGGTTGTTAAAATGATATATTAGGAGTGGGTACACAAACATTCTGAATATTAATGTTGTGGATCAATATGAAATTCAAATCTATTCTGTTAAACATTTTACATAAATTGACAGATACTTGACATTCCTACCTTAAATTAATCAAGATGACGCTCCGTAGTTTAAACAAAAAAAAAAAAAAAAATAAATAAATAAATAAAAAACAGGTTGTTGCTGTCTGCAAAAACAATTTTAACTTCTTCTTATTCGTTTTTTATTGGCGGCTCACAATCACCAATTGAGCATTACCCATCTACACAATTTTAACTCATAAAGAGGCAGGTTTTAGAGGAGAACCTCAGGCAAGAACACCTCGGCTGCATCTGAAACCGCATACTCAATGAGTATGTACTTAATTTCAAGAAGTACTTACTTAACGAGCACTAGTACGAGTACATAGAGTACGTACTCTACAGCCAAATCTCGTTGAGTATGAATGCGGTCCGCCATGTTTACGTTATCATGTGATTTATGACGTAATAACAAACGCAAACACAAACTTAAAAGATATGAGCTACAGGCTTAATTCATCTATCTGTAAATTTTGATGTTGATGAAATTTGCTCATTTTTGGTCTTGCTAAAGAGAAACAGCTGCCCTTATGATTGTAGTAGGCTATAACCTACTAATAAGATATTTTTATTAAAAATAAATTATAAATCGTTATCTCTTCAATATGTTATTAATTTCATGTGCAAAATTGTTCACCCACACGTAAAACTGGCTTACATCTCCTTGTTGTCCTCTTTTTCTGGTTGAATGTCTCTCTCGTTTCATACCTGAGGCTTATAAATAACAAAAACAAATGCAATTTTAATGCATTATATGAATTTTATGATTATTCAAAGATATTCAATCTTTTTTTCCCCTGTGTATAATATTATACTATGATGTACGCAAACCCATTATAGTTATGTTTTTTTTTGTCATTATGATTGTTCATTGTTAAAGATACTACCATATTTCCCTGAGCTTGTATGTTCTTCAGTAATAATAATAAAAGGAAAATAAGAGTGACAGGCGCACAAACAGCTCATAGCATCTATAAATCCACAACCCTACCTAGTACGTTTTCCTCCATGTTTGCAACATTTGTAATATCTGCACAAACGAGACGTCGATCAGCTCAGAAGATCTCATCTCTGGAGAAGACTGTTGATTTTACACTCGAACAATGTGAGTATTACTACTTAGAAATTAAGATTACCTCAGAAAGCAGGGGTAGCCCAACACTTATGAACAATAATAATGATAAATGCTGACCAATAATTATTTTTTTAGTAAAACAAGCAAAATGTAATTTGCTTTTTCATATGCCATAGCTATGCATGACTACACACTAGACAAATGCAGCCAAAGTGAATACATCTCAATTTTCAGACAAGTAATGAATTAATGCATATGTTAATGAAACAATTATATTTTATTTACTGACAACAACAGGAAACATGAATAAATGAGTAAAATGTAAATAAAAGTAACCATGACAATAAATAAATACAAGTCAACAACACATGAAACAAAGCTTTATTCAAACGTATTGTTCTAACAATCATGTATTTACAGACGGTGAGCCCACATCCTACTGCCATCTCAACACAGCTGAGCCAGTTCTGCAGCTTTATTCTGATGAAGACCACCACGTCCACCTTCATCAGTCTCTGCCGTCCATCACGTCCCTCACTGCTGCAGTCACACTGAATCTGATCATGGATGAGAAAGGGACATCGAGGCTATCATTGTCTGAGAGCACAGAGAGGATGAGGCTCCCTGAACCACACAATCTTGAACAAGAGCAGAAGAACGTGTGCGGGACAATCTAGTTCCTGTGTCTGCTTCAAACATCTGTGTGCTGCTCTCCATGAGAACAACTACCTGTAACACATTTACACAGAGCAAAACATTTTACATATCATGTTGTCAGCATTCCATTTCTTGACAAATTTAAATTTCATATGTTTACAATTACATTCTAATTTTTTATATAGCTTCATTACTTTTGTGGTGTAATGAATTGGTCAGCAGAAGGTTGCTGGTTTGATCTCTGCAGTCGTCACCACCGGTGTCTTTACTCCGAGCTGCTGCGGGGGGATCGGGGTCCCTGTAATAAGAGCATTGTAAGTCACTTCAGATAAAAGTGTCTGCCAAATGCATAATTGTAAATGTAAAAAAAAAGAATAAATTTAAATTTAAAAATTTAAATGTAAATGCTTTTTTGTGCCTTGACACAAACGCTCAATAAAGCTGCTTATTTCTTAGTTTATTTCTTCAAACATATATATATTCAGTCATTATAGACTTGCATCAATGCTGTTCAATCCTTGTGTGTGCGTGCGTGTTCCCGCCAACCCAAAATAAACTACACCTTAAGATTTAAAAGATGTTTTATTCATTTCTATAGTGTACTCACTGAGAGGCTTTGATGGCAGCATTCCTCCATCAGTCAGTCTTCAGCAGATAAACACTCGTGTGTCTCTGTAACATCAGACAAGAGTCAGTCAGCTGTGATTTATCTGATCAATACTGCATTTACATGTTGAGGTAGACGCTGATGCGTTAACTCACTTTTTATTCAACACAAACGTTCCTCAGTTTATCTACAATACTAATGGACAAATAAAACAGAAAACTTATGTTTAGTTACTCCACGTAGATTTGTATATTTACATTACATTCATCTAAAGCAGTGTTGACAGTGATTTCTACATAATAACACATACATCTCTCACTCAGATGTGTGTTCATGTTGTGATGTGCTCATCTGTAATTCTTTTAGTACATTTTCCTGTCTCATATTAAATAGACATTTAGTAATCGTCTTTAAGATGTATATGGTTTATGTAAATGCACTCTGGAGACGTGCATGCGTTTACTGGAGCTCTGCTGTTCGCTACACATAATGAGACGTGTTTTTACAGCAAAATCACAAATATACTGTAACTTTACTGTCTAGCCTCTTTACACCTTCAGCAAATCAACAGTTTACTCTACAGTAGCTCAACAAATGTGATTTTAACACAGGAAACCGTGTTTTTGGTTTGTAATACTCATATTTGTAAACTGCCTCGTAGCTGTTCTCCATCACGTTCGATGATGACGTATTGATCTCCCGTGGGCTTCTGGGATTGAAAAGTGTCCATCGGATGAACACTCAAGAATCTGGGCTGAAGCAGTAGGACATCCGGGAACTTCTCGACTACTCTTTTATGAATACTGAGGTTTTGGACATCATTCTTTGCTCGCCTACTGCTTTTCCCCTACTATATAGTACGTAAGAGGCATATTCGGACGCACTTTAAGTAGACGCACGTCCGAATCTCGCGAGAATTAGTATGTCACCCAGGTAATTCTCGCCTACTCTATTATGAATACTGAGGTTTCAGACATACTTATTCGCTCGCCTTCTGCTTTTCACCTACTATATAGTAGAGAAGTAGGCGGTTTCGGATGCAGCCCGTATCATTAAAGTGAGAAAATGGCGGTGCTGCAGAAGAACGCTCATCCTCTGACGTCATCCGAAAATTATAGAGATTCCCACAACATTTGTATCATAATATAGCTTTAACATTACACTGATATTTACATTTTTGCAGTTCATGGATATTACTTTATAAATGGCATGCATAGAAATATATGAAATACATTAAAAAATAATGATGTGATAAACGAGATGTTGTTGGCAAGATGGTAGCTTGTATAGAGACAAGGTGAGAGTATTTTTCCCCGAAATAACCGTTTAAATTGAAGTGTGTAAGTCATTTTCATACAGTGGTATTGTTTATGGAGTTAATAAGCAATATATAAGCAAAAGGTGTAAAGACGTTATCCCCGATTTCACAGACAAGGCTAGTCAAGAGTAGTCCCAGACTAAAATGCATGTCTGGGCTGTTTTAACTGAAAGCAACTTGAACTGACTGATCTTAAAATAATTGTTTTGTCTCAAGATGCACATCAGTAGTGTTTTTATCCAAGGCACGTTTCCATTAAGTACACATACGTCTCAAAAGTGGATTCACATAAACCATATACATCTTAAAGATGATTACTAAATGTCTATTTAACATCTGACAGGACTATCTTTGATAAATATTGCAGATGAGCACATCTAATAGACATGAAACAGATCTGAGTGTGTTATGTATGTGTGCATTATGTAGAGTTCACTGTTGTCAACACTGCTTTAGATGAATGTAAGTCATGTAAACAAACACATCTACATAAAGTAACTGAACATAAGTTATCTATTTTATTTATCCATTAGTAATATTGATAATTTGAGGAACATTTGTGTTGGATGAAAAGGGAGTTACATCAGCAACTACCTCAACATGTAAATGCAGTATTGAGCTGATAATCACAGAGCTGACTGAATCTTGTCTGGATGTTACAGGGACAGATGAGACACACATGTGTTTATCTGGTGAAGAGTGACTGATGGAGGAATGCTGCCATCAAAGCCTCTCAGTGAGTACACTACTGAAATGAATTAAACATCTTTTAAATCTTAAATTGTAGTTTATTGTAATTATTGTAATTTCAAACAGAGCTATTACAGCACTTTTCTGATTCTTGATTCCTGTGCATTTGCTGCAGATCTTCTGTGGTGGAGCAGGACCTGCAAGGCAAGGTGACAGCGACATTCGTGAAAAAAAGGGAAAAGCTCAAACAAAAGCATAAAATAAGATAATTTTGTTACTTCTAGTACAGAGATCAGATGACATTGTGCTGTTAAAATGACTGCTTTTGTATTATGTTTGGGTGTTTTTGTATGATCTGAAATGTCTGCAGACTGGTGTGAGAACTGAGGATGGAGAGTCTACAGCAGCATCCTGGAAATGGTCCAGTGCCATGAATGAGACGCTCCATCACTGCACCTGCCCTCATCTGGACCAGATGCTGCTGTGGTCTCTTCATCATCAGTGACCCCAGAGCCAGCGAGAACATCTAGAGAAAGACCAAAAGACACTGAGGATGTGATATTGGTCAAGTTTATTCTGCTGGTTTCTGTTCATACAATGAAGGCTGACTTTCAGAAGCTTCAGAAGCATCATCAAAAAATGTCATGAAGCTTTTATCCAAAGTGATTTACAGTGCTCTTATTACAGGGACCTACAATCCCTGGATCAACCTGGAGAAAAGAGCCTTGCTGAAGGACACACCGGTGATGAACCAGCAACCTTCTGCTCACCAGTTCAGTGGTTTAGCCAACTACAAAAGTAATAAAGCTACAACTAAAAAAATGCATGTAATTGTAAACATGAAATGATATTTGGCAAGAAATGGAAAGCTGACAACATGAATTGTAAATGTTTAACTCTGTTTAAATGTTTTACAGGTAGTCATGCTCATGGAGAGCAGGCACACGAATGTTTGGAGCAGACACGGTGGCGGCCAGATTGTCCTGCACATGTTCTCCTGCTCTTGCCTCAAGGTTGTGTGGTTCAGGGGGCATCGTCATGGTCTTCCTCATCCTCTGGGTCAACGATGTCCTCATTGAGAAGAGCAAGATTGTGAAGCACAGCGCAGCTGCAGAACCGGCACATCTGTGTTGAGATGGCAGTAGGATGTGGGGTTCACCATCTGTAAATACATGATTGTTAGAACAATAAGTTTGAATGAAACTTTGCTTCATCTGTTGTTGACTTGTGTGTGTGTGTGTATATATATATATATATACAGTGTATATATATGTATTTATTGTGATGCTTGCTTTTATTCATTCTTTTATTCATGTTTCTTATTATTGTCATTAAATAAAATATATTTTATTAATTCATGTATTAATTGCTTGACTGAAAATTGATGTATTCACATCGACTGCATTTGTTCAACTAGTGTATATTCATGTATAGCTACGTCACGACAAAAATTACATTTTGCTTGTTTTACTAAAATGTCATTTTAAGTAAAAAAAAGAAAGAAAGAAGGTCATATAATTATTGGTTAGCACTTATCATTATTGCGTGTAAGTGTTGGAGTGGGCAAACGATGCAATTCATTCTGGGGTATTCTTAATTTTTAAGTTGAAATACTTACATTTTTAGAGTATAAAATCAACAGTCTTCTCCAAAGGCGAGATCTTCGAGCAGCTGCCCGACATATCCTTTGTGCTGACATTTCAAACGCTGAGGAAAACCGTACTAGATTGTTGAGTTAGTGATGCTATGAGGTGTTAGTGCACCTGTCCCTCTTTTTTTATTATTATTATTGCTGAACTTATTACATAAAAGATCAGGGAAAGATGGTTGTATCTAACAATGAACAATCTTAATGGCATAAAACAGTAAACAAAAATGTATGAGATTATATACACAGAAAAAAAGCACAGTGACCAGGTTAAATATCTTTGAATAATTCATCATGATGCTTTTTTTTTAGAAGCCTGAGCGGTGAAAAAAGTTAAATTCAACAAGAAAAAGAAGAAAACAGGAGATTTAAGACACTTTTGCTTGTGGATGATAAAAATAAAATAATTAACAAAATATTCAAGAGATAACAATTTTGGGTTTTTGTAATAAAAAAAATTAAAAATGCTTTAAGGATAAAACTGTGGATCACATTAGTGGAGTTACAAATATAAGAACTTAAATCAACACAAAATGTATTGGCTACTACAATCACAAAATAAAAGGGCAGCTGTTTCTTCAACAAGACCACAAAATGAGCAAATTTTATCAGTATCAAGATACTTTAGATTAATTAAACCTGTCACTCATATATTTTAAGTTGTAGCGCTTGTTATAAACACATAAAACGTCAACATAGCGGATGATATCCGAATCGCATTCATACTTAACGCATTCATGCTGTAGAGAATGTACTCTTTTAGCGCTCGTTAAGTACTTATTGAAGAAAGTATGCGGTTTCGGACGCAGCCCGACAACATCTCGTTTTAACATCTCGCGTGGTTCTGTGTGATTTGGACAACTTCAAGTTACGCCCCCTTCCAGTTCGCAGACAGACCCTTCTCGAGTTTGTTGCTGACAGAACGTGAACAAGAATCGATAGTGTTCAAAGACATCTGGATTCTGTTCCCTTTACACAAGACCGTTTGTACTACTGCAAGTAAGCGTTAATACTTTCATTGTTAGTTATTTTGAGAATGAAGGGATTTCAGCGTGATTTAAATTCGTGTGCCAGTTCCAGCAGTATAATCGATCAGCTGGAAATTACGCAAACCGTTTGATGCACGCATGTTAAAAAACGAGGTTTATTAAAATAATTATTTTTTCGAAGAATTTTTCCCACCCTTCTTTCATTTAGCCTGCTTTTATCATTTCAGATCATGTAACTATAACGTTAGATAACTCTCATTACTAAATGCGAAATCGAAAGTAAAATGGGTTACAGGCCTCACAGTAACTTGCAGATGTCGACGAAATCAGCATTTCCGGTTAGACGTTCTTACTCTACGTTCCGGTTTTATGTATATAAGAAAGTTTTGGTTTAAGTAGCATATCACCATGGCAGGACTGGTAATCGGGAATACATACCGGGCATTTTCCCGGTGGGCCGACGCACTGAAGGGGCCGACAGATAGTGGTGGGCAGGCTTCGTGAAACAGTCGAAACCATAGACTGTAAAAAAAGGTTTCGACACAATTCGACACCCGTCTCTACGGTGACATCTAGTGCTCATTTTCAAGTATTGCTATGTAGCAGTTTCGATAGAGAAACAATTAGGCGAATTGACGAATTATAACCTATGTTGTGTTAGTCGGTTCACCAAGTGATTTGGGGGAGTGGTTAGTGTTCTCGACTGGGATGCTGACACCTTGTTTTTGAATCCCGGGTGAAGCAGTAATGCATATAATTATAATAAGCATTTAAAATTTGTGTTTTTATTGTTCTGCTATTCTAATGTGTTGAAACATCGGTCTGACATCTGAATGAACTCTTTGTGAATAAATGTTATTTTGGTCATGAAAAATGAACATTTAATAGAAGACATCAAGCCACAATGTCTGACTTCTTTTTTTTTTTTTTTTACACATAAAGATTTTTATTTAAAAATATGGATTTTCTAAACAGTGTCTCAACACTTTGTGATCTGAATTAGATTTCATACAATGTATGCCTTGCTTAGATGGCCCAGCAGTGTCAATAGCATAGGTACAGGGACAATGTTACCATCCTCTGCACCCCCCAAAAGGGCAGGAGGAGTGCTCCTCAAATGGCGCATCATGGATGATGTATTATTACAGTAGGCTAGCTGCCTATCACAATACAGTGTGAGCCAGGCATTAATAATAATAAATATTTCTTGAGCAGCAAATCAGCATATTAGAATGATTTCTGAAGGATCATGTGACACTGAAGACTGGAGTAATGATGCTGAAAATTCAACTTTGATCACAGGAATAAATTACATTTTAAAATGTATTCAAATAGAAAAGTTATTTTAAATAGTAAAAATATTTCACAATATTACTGTTTTTGCTATATTTTGAATCAAAGAAATGCAGACTTGGTTAGCAGAAGAGACTTCTTTCAAAAAAAATAATGAAAAATCTTACTGTTCAAAAACTTTTGAATGGTAGTGTATATCATATATATATATGGTGGTGGGCCGCCAGGGCCGATTTTTTTTTTTGTTCCAGCCCTGCATATCACATTACAGTTAGTACATTACACTTATTCAGTAATCAGTCATCTTAAGGAAACAAAAACAAATGTTATTCATCTCAGTAACATTGTTATCTCCAGGTCATGCTGAACCGCTGACATTTTTTCACAAACCAGTGCTGATAATTGAACTGGCTGTTCAACTGCAGTATGTCAGGGGACCGAGGAAAGGACTCTCCGTCTGAGATGAGTCTTCCCGAGGAACATGGGTAAGTCTGTTTTTAGAAAATTTGATAAAGTTTACGTCATTGATTTTGTTATTTTCCTGTTTATCACTGTGAAGCTGCTTTGAAACAATTTGTATTGTGTAAAGCGTTATAGAAATAAAGGTGACTTGACTCAAGAGCATCAACTAAACACTGATGATGTGGGTGAGGAGAAAAAACCTTGAAAAAGTCTAGTTCAAGTCCATACAAATTGAGTCGGTTAAGAAGCTGTTTATGGAAGATAAAGTTAAAAACTCCGGTAGAAAGGAAAATTTCTAGTGTCCAATCGTGGAATTGAGGAACAAGATGGTGTGACTTCTCCTTTGTTCTACTTGCATAGGTGACAAAAGAGCAGTTTATTTTATAGTGTACTGTATATTGTCGAGATAAGTGTGCTGCAAATTGCCATGGGTGGTGGCATTTATTTATAAAGGTAAACACTCCACCAACCCCACCCCACAGAACTGACAAAAGGGTGTGCTGCTTGGGAATCTATAAGGTTGGTGAGTCTCTGAGTTGTGTTATATAGTTAAATAAGTGGAAAAATCTTGCAAGGTGAGGAACCAGCATGTTACTTGTATCTGAGTGTCTATGATATGGTTTTAGTCTCCTGTTATAATGAGAGATAATCAGGTATTAAGGTAAAGGATTTATTAGGTTCCCTTTCAGTCGGTCACATTCAACGTCACGTCGGAACGTACAGACAAACTGAGATCCCAGTTCGTCGGTACTTTCCGATGTGACGTCTCCATTCTCTCCTTCAGGGAACGAGGGTTACATACGTAACCGAGATGTTTATTTGGTTTTTGTAGTATTTATATATATATATATATATATATATATTATTACACACACACTAGTGTTGTCATGGTACCAAAATTTCTGTATTCCATACTAATACCAGTGAAAATCTACGGTTCTTGGTACCAATTTCGGTACCAAAGTAAAACACAAAAACATGCTAATTAAAAACACATTATTTTTATTAATAAAGTTAAACAAAAATAAACCGTACAAAATCTTTTATTCATTCTTTATGCTTATTTAAAATTGTAATAAGTAATAAAGTAATAAAAGTAAAAAAAAAAAAAAAAAAAAGGTTTTCACCCAAAAGTTTTTGTCATACTTCTGCTACCGCTGAAAAACAACTGTAAACTGTTGTCTGTTTTAGGGTTTGCTGGTGTGTTTCATGACCTTCCTCAGCCTGCTGAAAAATGAAAATATAATATAAGGCAATGGGCTGAGTCTGACCAAATGCAACATTAGATCATTGACTCCAGCTAAAATATAACATTTCAGTAAATAACAAACCTCAGCTTTTATAATAAATTTAGATAAGATCACACATATTTTAAGATAAGTTTATATCAAATAGATGGAAACTGTAGTATTAAAAACACTTTACAATAAGATTCCATTTGTTAGATAACATGATCAAAAAACATTAGTTATATAGCAATTCTTCTTCTTAGGGTTAATTTCAAAATTGACTAATACATAAAATCAAAAGTTCAATCTGTTAATTATTTAATGCACAATGAACAAACATGAATGATCAAGTGTTTGTGTTAAATAACATTCACAAACATTAATTAATGTTGTAAAAATATATTGTTCACTCACTGTAAGTTGATGTTAGATAATAACATGAAGTCATGTTAATGAATGGTATTATTGTAAAGTCTATACAGGAGATAAAATTTGACTGTACTTTCATTTAATCCAAACTGTCTACATATTTAATTTTAAAGGGCTTTTAAAACCTGCTAGTTATCCAGCCAACAATAACAAATAACTCTCTAGCTAAAAAAAAAAAGCCCAGAACTGCTTTTCTGACTGACTGATACGACATAAACACTGTTAACCATTTGTACATTTCTCTAACACATATTTTAGATTCACAATTCATTTAAAAGCCTCTGGTGTGTAAAATAGGAAAATGCCACTATGTCCTTCTGTTTTTTTTTTTTTTTAAACATTTAATAAATAAACTTCATTCTAATGTTCATTGTATTAGCGTTAGCCATGCTTATGCTAATGATTAACTCTGCTAATAATGGCAATGTTTATTTCAATCCGACATTCAAATTAAAATATGGAATAATATTCATAACAGAAGAACTAAATATTAAATGTGACTCTGGGGGCGTATTACAGATATATCCTAACTTCAAAATCTCATTTTATCTGTTTGGTAACCATGGTAATTTCAGTTAGGACCACATTTAGGACAAAAGCTATTACAGAACAGCATTTCCTAAGTTATCCGGTTATCCTATCTTAACTGCAGGTAGGAAGGGGGTACTACAGAAACCTCCTAACTTGACAAAAAATCCTAAAAACTGTCTTAACTTTAGGGCAACCCCGCAGCTGTCCTAACTTCAAAATTATTTGAAAGCTAACGGAAAAACTACATACAGTTGCGCTGACCAACAATGATATTACATTTATTAATAATTGAAAATGAAGAGCGGAGATGTTTAATGGTAGAAAGACTCTTGGAGGACCCTGAAGATGTGTTACATGTGTTACAAAACACTCATAAAAGTAATTACAGTCTGCCACGCAACAGGACCTGCAGCCAGTACTACAGAGACCAACAGAAGCGTCACGGAGCATTACCAGTTGTAGTGCAAGTGACTAATTCCTTACGTTTTTTTGCAAAGGGTGATTTTCAAAGTGAAGTAGCTTTTGTTTACATCATCAGCAGCTCTTGCAGTGTTGGTTGCTTGATAACAGAACTGAGAGTGGATTGTCAAACATGATTATGCCATTTAAGATTTCCTAAATAGAGATAAGATACGATTTTGTAAGATAGGATAAGAATCCCAAATCAATAATACAAATTTTCGAAAAATCCTATTTTAACATAACATACAGTGGGTACGGAAAGTATTCAGACCCCCTTAAATTTTTCACTCTTTGTTATATTGCAGCCATTTGCTAAAATCATTTAAGTTCATTTTTTTCCCTCATTAATGTACACACAGCATCCCATATTGACAGAAAAACATAGAATTGTTGACATTTTTGCAGATTTATTAAAAAAGAAAAACTGAAATATCACATGGTCCTAAGTATTCAGACCCTTTGCTGTGACACTCATATATTTAACTCAGGTGCTGGCCATTTCTTCTGATCATCCTCGAGATGGTTCTACACCTTCATTTGAGTCCAGCTGTGTTTGATTATACTGATTGGACTTGATTAGGAAAGCCACACACCTGTCTATATAAGACCTTACAGCTCACAGTGCATGTCAGAGCAAATGAGAATCATGAGGTCAAAGGAACTGCCTGAAGAGCTCAGAGACAGAATTGTGGCAAGGCACAGATCTGGCCAAGGTTACAAAAAAATGTCTGCTGCACTTAAGGTTCCTAAGAGCACAGTGGCCTCCATAATCCTTAAATGGAAAACGTTTGGGACGACCAGAACCCTTCCTAGAGCTGGCCGTCCGGCCAAACTGAGCTATCGGGGTAGAAGAGCCTTAGCGAGAGACGTAAAGAAGAACCCAAAGATCACTGTGGCTGAGCTCCAGAGATGCTGTCGGGAGATGGGAGAAAGTTGTAGAAAGTCAACCATCACTGCAGCCCTCCACCAGTCGGGGCTTTATGGCAGAGTGGCCCGACGGAAGCCTCTTCTCAGTGCAAGACACATGAAAGCCCGCATGGAGTTTGCTAAAAAACACCTGAATAAGATTCTCTGGTCTGATGAGACGAAGATAGAAGTTTTTGGCCTTAATTCTGAGCGGTATGTGTGGAGAAAACCAGGCACTGCTCATCACCTGTCCAATACAGTCCCAACAGTGAAGCATGGTGGTGGCAGCATCATGCTGTGGGGGTGTTTTTCAGCTGCAGGCAGGGCTGGACTGGCAATCTGGCATACCGGCATTTTCCCGGTGGGCCGACGCACTGAAGGGGCCGACAGAATTTTTTATTTCTTTTGCCAAGGACCATCACGAGCAGCCATTGGTTTGTCTCCTGTATTGACAGCGTAAACCACCCAATCACAATGCGCTATAGACGGAGCCATGAAGTGTTTTGCTCCGCCTATATAAAGAACGCTTCACCCCAACTTCTTCCTCATCGGCTTTTCCCATGTTTTCACAGCAGCTTTATCAAGAACAGGCTTGCTCTGCGGTGAGTGATGCGGCATAAAGAGTCAGGAGGAGGAGGAGAGGAGAGCAGTTGAATCGGTAAAGTGCTTGATCGGGACTCGCAGCGGAGTCAGGCATCTATCCTGTGTGCGCGCGCCATTAGCGCAGAATACACAAACACTTCTTAATAAAACGTAAATTCGTTCACCGCGATTCTTTGGCCAAGTCATGTCAAGTGTGTTCATAGAGGTTTCCATGGGCCAATGCGAATAAAAATAGATTTAAATTCGAAAAGACACGATATTGTCAGACCTGACGTTTTTTTTATTATCCAGAACAACTCGATGCAATGATACATATCTACACTACCAGTCAAAAGTTATTGAACAGTAAGATTTTGAATTTTTTTTTTTTTTTTAAAGAATTCTCTTCTGCTCACCAAGCCTGCATTTATTTTATCCAAAATACAGCAAAAGCAGTAATATTGTTACATATTTTTACTATTTAAAATAACTGCTTGCTATTTGAATATATATTTAAAACGTAATTTATTCCTGTGATCAAAGATGAATTTTCAGCATCTTTACTCCAGTCTTCAGGGTCACATGATCCTTCAGAAATCATTCTAATATGCTGATTTGCTGCTCAAGAAATATTTATTATTATTAATGGATTCTTTGAATAGAAAGATATAAAGATCAGCATTTATCTGAAAATACACCATTCAAAACATTGGAGTCAGTATAATTGTTGTTTTGTTTTTTGGGAAAGAAATTATGGAAATTAATACTTTTATTTAGCGAGGATGCTTTAAATTGATCAAAAATTATGATAAAGACAAAAGATTTCTATTTCAAATCAATGCTGTTCTTCTGAACTTTCTATTCATCAAAGGAAACCTGAAAAAACATTCTACTCAGCTGTTTTCAACATAATAATAAATGTATTTTGAGCAGCAAATCAGAATATTAGAATGATTTCTGAAGAATCATGTGACACTGAAGACTGGAGTAATAATGCTGAAAATTCAGCTTTGATCACAGCAATAAATTACATTTTAAAATATATTCAAATAGAAAACAGTTATTTTAAATAGTAAAAATATTTTACAATATTACTGTTTTTGCTGTATTCAGACTTAGTTAGCAGAAGAGACTTCTTTCAAAAAAAAATTATGAAAAAGCTTACTGTTCAAAAACTTTTGAATGGTAGTGTATATCATATATATATATATAGTGGTGGGCCACCAGGACCAAAAAATGCCAGGGCCGATTTTTTTGTCCCAGTCCAGCCCTGGCTGCAGGGACAGGACGACTGGTTGCAATCGAGGGAAAGATGAATTAAGTACATTAATACCAAGTACAGGGATATCCTGGATGAAAACCTTCTCCAGAGTGCTCAGGACCTCAGACTGGGCCAAAGGTTTACCTTCCAACAAGACAATGACCCTAAGCACACAGCTAAAATAACGAAGGAGTGGCTTCACAACAACTCCGTGACTGTTCTTGAATGGCCCAGCCAGAGCCCTGACTTAAACCCAATTGAGCATCTCTGGAGAGACCTAAAAATGGCTGTCCACCAACGTTTGCCATCCAACCTGACAGAACTGGAGAGGATCTGCAAGGAGGAATGGCAGAGGATCCCCAAATCAAGGTGTGAAAAACTTGTTGCATCTTTCCCAAAAGGACTCATGGCTGTATTAGATCAAAGGGTGCTTCTACTAAATACTGAGCAAAGGGTCTGAATACTTAGGACCATGTGATATTTCAGTTTTTCTTTTTTAATAAATCTGCAAAAATGTCAACAATTCTGTGTTTTTCTGTCAATATGGGGTGCTGTGTGTACATAAATGAGGAAAACAAAATGAAGTTAAATGATTTTAGCAAATGGCTGCAATATAACAAAGAGTGAAAAATGTAAGGGGGTCTGAATACTTTCCGTACCCACTGTATCTTAAGTTAAGACCTAAGATGAGAAACTTTCTGTAATATGACTCCTGGACCACAAAACCAGTCATAATAGACAATTTTTCAAAATTGAGATTTATAAATCATCTGAAAGCTAAATAAGCATAAATAAGCTTTCCATTTATGTATGGTTTGTTATGATAGGACAATATTTGGCTGAGATACAACTATTTGAAATTCTGGAATCTGAGGGTGCAAAAAAATCTAAATACTGAGAAAATCGCCTTTAAAGTTGTCCAAATGAAGTTCTTAGCAATGCATATTACTAATCAAAAGTTAAGTTTTAAGTACCACCGGTACTTAAATGAATAAAAAAAAAAAAAAAAACTGATAACATGACGTTTTCATTTTTTTTAGTACCGACTTTGTACCGAAGTACCGGGTCTTTTGACAACACTTATACACACACACACGATATATGATATATGAATATATATATACACTTTTTTTTTTTTTTTTTTTTTTCACTTGTTTACACACAAGAAGTATTAGTAACCTAAATTAATATTTTAATATATTAATGTTTTGATTGTCTATGACAACCCCCATCTCTCCCCCAGGTATTTGTGTTGGTAATGGTTAGAAATTCAGCAGGAGCAGGATAAAAAAAACAGTTCCGCACAGGGCTCTAATACAAAAACACACAATAAATGGCAACTCTGGAAAGCAAAATTTGAATCCTGGATATTGAGCGATTTAGAAATCCCAGCCGGACACTTTTTTTTTTTTTTTTTTTAGGTCCAAAAAAAGGACATGTCTGGGATAAAGAGGATGTATGGTCACCCTAGTTATAGAACATTTGGGCTGTCAACGTTAATGCGTTTATGCAAGCAGTTAATTTTGCAATCCTTAACGTGTTAAAATAATTTAAAGGGGTCATATGATGTTGCTAAAAATAACATTATTTTGTGTATTTGTTGTAAAGCAGTGTGTTTACGTGGTTTGAGGTTCAAAAAACACATTATTTTCCACATACTGTACATTATTGTTGCTCCTCTATGCTCCGCCTTTCTGAAACACGTCGATTTTTACAAAGCTCATCATTCTGAGAAGCGAGTTGTGCTCTGATTGGCCAGCTATCCAGTGCGTTGTGATTGGTCGAATACCTCAAGCGTGTGACTGAAATGTTACGCCCCTTACCATGTTGTGATGCCATGTCCCGGCACTACGAGACTAAAGCAATAAAACCCACTATAAACAAGGCATTTGTTGCATTCATTGAGGACATAATTACTGATTGTAATGACTCATGCGGCCTTTTTATGTGTTGCGCAGCGCCGCGCCACGTAAACATAACACCATGTCTGCATTTGTGATCGTAGAAATGCCAAACAAGCACTACTCTACACTGCTCAAAACTGGCATTTGAATAGTCAGTAGCAAATTCTTTAAATATCGAAACGTACTTACAGGCTGTGAGTCAGAAGCGCCAGACTGTCCTTGCAACGTTGGAATTGTCCCACTTTATAGAGTTCACATCACAGCCATTCATAATGTCGACACTGTAGGCTACTCTCTCCCAGGATCAGGAAACAGTCCTCCGTAAAATGTGCTGCACACATTCGAATATTTGCATTGTACTGTTTTGGAACAGTGTTGTAAATATAACTTAACCACTGGTGTCTAGTTGTGTACTCATTTGGAAGGCCAAACAAAGTGCTTTCACAACGAAACACACAGCGTCTCCACAACATGGCGCAGCAACAACAATACTACAGCGAGAATAAGTTACACCGCCTTTCATTGCGTGTACGTTTGGGCGGTGTTATGCAAATCTTCCCACACTGTGACGTAGACGTGGGGGCGTGTTTGAATGAGCCATTTTAGGAAGGCGTGGCAGAGTCTTAACTTTTATAAAGAATATCTCTTTGGGTTTGAGACTTTAATCTTTGCAACTTTACAGATCTTATATATGCACAAACAGCTTGTAACACTTCAAAGACAAAGGAAAACATAAAATCGCATCATATGACCCCTTTAAAGCAATTAACGCAAATTTACTGAAGCATAATTTTTATTCTAACCCAATAATTATAAGCCACTAAACTCTGGGAAAGTTTTTAGTCCAATGATACAGTAAGCGAATGCATTCAAACAATCAGTCCAAAACCGCGCTAATGTAAAAAAAACCAGGCTGATTAAATTAGAACTGTTAAGTTTTTAGTGATTTTATTTTTTTTATTATTCCAGAGTGTTTCGCTTTAAAACACAAGCTCTGTCATTGTTTCCCTCATGTATCGTGCTGTGTGAAATACAAACTGAATGAAATGTCAACACATCCCACCACTGTATGGCCAGATGAGACACACACTATGTTTCTCGGCTGGATAACCAGCATCTCGCCTGTTACGTTTTGATGGATAAAGATTGCCATCAAGGTGGCATACAGGAGTCGTACAGTAAGCATATGTGAGTCTGTTGTATTGATGCATGTATGAGCACTCTTGAAGCACTGATCGCACATTGTATTTATGCACAGACATTTCCGTACCAGTGGTGTACGGTAGGGCTGCACAATACATAGTTTCAGCATCGATATCGCGATGTGCGCATCTGCGATTAGTCACATCGCAGAATGTGCAATGCAGTATAGGCTACTGATCGTTATATTTATACTAATTGTTTTCTTTGCTCACACACAGACACAGTGTCTACACCGGACGTGACAGCTGTACAGAGATACACATTTTAAATAAATTTAGTAGCAGAGCTACTGCAAGCGATTTTCATTGCTGGATATCCATTTATCCTTTGAAAATTCTGCGTCGTCTTGGAGAGCGCAGGTCACGGTTGCTTATGGCAATGGCAGAAGCCCCGAGCGCTTTGGAAAGAAGGTGAAAGTGGCGTGGTGTGGCTGGTGTTTTCCATGCGTTTTTTACATGTGGACGGCCCTAAAGTCTGTCTACACTGGACGCGACAAAGCGACCTTTGCAAATCATTTGAACTTTGTGTCAGTACGTCATAAATGGAACGAGGCATTAGTTTACCATCGGGGATTTGTCATGTCGTGCTGCACCGCATCCAGTGTAGACCGCATCACTGATTACAATGGGTTCTATTGTATTTTGTCACATCGCGCTGTGCTACTTGCATCCGGTGTAGACACGGTGAGAGCCACACAGATGCACGAGTTGCAGAACACCGAATTCTGTTCACTTCCGCATCTATTTGTGCCAGAATTGACACGCATACGCGTGAAACCATATCACAACGCATGTCTCTGCAAGTTTCCTTGTAAACACAGCTTATGACTTTGGTGAAGGTAAACAATTGAGAAATAAAATGGATGCATGTGTGTAACCAGTATATTGGTTCACAGCAATTTAATGTTCCTGGTTTCTGTGTCAAATGTTAATTAAACAACCAAACACATTTTGTTTTTTGTTTTTGTTTGTACAAAATTAATTTTGTAGCTTTAACATATTTATTGGATTTAATTTATACAGTGAAGACTATGCAGTGTTATTTTACATTTGATTAATCAATTTCTGTACCTGAATACTATTAGACTTACCTGAAAAATATAAAGCATAGTTTATTTCATTTATATCTTTGTTCTAGAGGTCGACCGATTCATTGGTTTTGCAGGTTAACCGGTTTGCAACCATTGCTGGAGTGGCTGAGAAGGGTCAGCTGGCATTATACAGTACGAGAGCGGCCTCTAGAGGTGGAAATCACTGACAGCACGTGTTGTTTATTTTGACACGTGACACTACGGGAAACTCCAGACTCTCATTTAAAGGAACACTGCACTTTTTTTGGAAATAGGCTCATTCTCCAACTCCCCCAGAGTTAATAAGTTGAGTTTTACCGTTTTTGAATCCATTCAGCCGATCTCCGGGTCTGGCGATAGCACTTTTAGCATAGCTTAGCATAGATCATTGAATCCTATTAGACCAGTAGCATCGCGTTCAAAAATGACCAAAGAGTTTCGATATTTGTGCGCAGTGATATTAAGCAGCGCCGCTGGGGACTACTTTCAGGCGCTGCGTAATATCACTGCGCCTGCTGCGGCCATGGTACGGCAGCAAAGTTCCTTGATTATTACACCGGAATGAGAGTATAGTTCCTAGCCAAATCGGCCTAGAAAATCGCAACTTTTCATTTTCCGCCGGTCTTAGTACACGATATAACTACAGAAGAGTCAAGTTTTAAATAGGACAAATATTAATATATTAATATTAATCACAGAAAAAGGGTGTGATTTAATCTGATTAAAAATGTTAGTCTATTGATAGCCATATATAAAATATACAATATAAAATTATTAAATATAAAAATAGAAGTTAAAATTGCAACAACAAAAAAAATTAACCGCTATAATTAAAAGCACAAAGAAATGCACAGCTTTTTCATTTGTACTCGGCATAAAATATAATACTTATTTGTAGTGTTCATATTAAATCAATGAGCTGTGAAGACCTGTTGCACTAACGGTATGGATGAATTGGATTTGTGTCAGAGACTCTTAATACTGTTACAAAGTGAAAACAAACACTCTTGCGATCTATTAAGGTGTCTCTCACTAACCGTACGAGATATTACAGATTCTCCTACAGTTAAAATAAATGGATGCTAACAGTCTTCTACCTTCACATGATGTTGAATACCTTCAAATAAGACTGAAGAGCCTCCTTCAAGTAAAATCTCTTCTGTCTCTCTCTCTCTCTCTTTGTGTCCTTAGAGAAAGATCGGACTCAGATGTGTTCAGCTCTGTGTCTGTGAAGAGTGACTGGTCAAAAGATGAACCACTGAAATTCAGTGAGAAAAAACCTTCATCTTCCAAAAGGTATTTCATGTGTTTTGCATTACAGCGCAACATTAGCTCAACTTTCTGTATCTAAGGAAACGTAAACTAGAGCAAGGATGTAATGATGATGTGGTTATGGCTTTTAGGTCTTTGCTCAAAGCAAGAATACTGATTGACTTTAGTTATTATAATGTCATGAATGATCTTTCCACTTTTAAAATGAAATGGTGTAGTCATTATGTGTTATGTACAATAGCTGAAGATGAATTATTTTTCTGTTTCTGAGTGTTTTAAAAAAAAAGAAAAAAAAAAGAAAAGACTTTGTGAAAATGTAATTTGATGTGTTTTGGGCTATTTGTGAAATAAAGTGTTTTCAAAAATCTAAATCTCTCTCTGCTCTTTGTGTCCTTAGTGTAAGATCAGACTCAGACGTGTTCAGCTCTGTGTCTGTGAAGAGTGACTGGTCAAAAGATGAACCACTGAAATTCAGTGAGAAAAAACCTTCATCTTCCAAAAGGTATTTTTCATGTGTTTTGCATTACAGCGCAACATTAGCTCAACTTTCTGTATCTGAAGATATTTTTACATCTTAGAGACTTTTGTGTAAACCTCCCATTTCAAAAAGATGTGGAGATTGATTCATTGTATTTTAGCCCCAAAATCAGTTTGTTGCAAAGATAAATGACAAATTGTCCTTTTGTGATGCCTTAGATACTGTTTTCCATATGTTTTGTGATTGCCCTGGACTTGAACCTATTTCTGTGCTGTTAAGAAAAATAGTAACAAAATTAGGTTTTCTGTATACTAATAGTTTTTTTTTTAAAGTTTTTTTATATTGGGTTGTTCTTATAAGGGATCTTTACAAGAACAATATGTACTTGCTAATTTTGTAAAAGGTCAAGCTAAATTAGCCATTTTGAAATCTCATCAGGAAAAAATACAAGGAAGGATGTTTGTATGGTAGATTTATTTAAATATCTGGTGGATAATGAGTGGTTATGGAATATATCTATTACAAGCAGATTGACAATATTCCTTTTTTTAAATGGAGATGGGGTGTTAAGGAAGCCCAGATTATAGTGAATGAGTTTGGTGGTTTGGTTTTTAATTGGAAATGCAATTTATTATGTGTTATAGCAGACATGTAGGAATACAGTATAATGTTTGATGTTTATTGTGAATGACTATATGTATTGTTTTTTTTGTGTGCGTGTAGAATTATGGGTTTGTCAAAGTGTCTCTCTCCCTCTCTCTCTCAATTCAATTAAATTCAATTCAGCTTTATTAGCATGACTGTGTAGCACAATGTTGCCAAAGCATTAACATATATATATATATATATATATATATATATATATATATATATATAACAACAACATAAATAATAATAAATAAAATCCATCTAAATAAATGAAAAGATAAAGTAAGTCAGTTAATCATGTTTAACATCTAACATTGTGAATGGTTAACACATATTTAGCAGTGAGTGCAGCTGTGTTATCATCTTCTCCGAGTAAGAAGGGCATTTTCTCAGTATCACTAAGTTCAGTAAATGATGGAATCAATGCTTCAAATCTGGGGAGAAATGTTTCCCTCACATTGTGATATTTAGGACACATCAGCAGAAAGTGTTTCTCGTTCTCTATCTGCTGTAGATCACAGTGTCTACAGATCCTCTGCTCTCGCTCCGTCCATGTTTGTCTGTGTCTTCCTCTCTCTATTTCTAAATCATGGTTACTTCATCTGTATTTGGAGAGGATTTGTCTTTCTTTGAATGGTTTGATCAATAAATAATTGGCAAATCTAGTGGTTCTGTTTAGGGTTGAGTAGCATTGGAGTTTATTATGAAGGTCAAAGTGTATTTTTAGAGATTCATCATGAGTAGCTTTCAGATTTTTGTCAATTTCTTTAATAATGGCTTTGGGGTTGTAGCTGTAGCTGGGTTTTATGGACTAGCAGAAGAGCGAGCGTGTTTAGAGGATGAGGTTCTGCTGAGGTTTCATTGTCGAGGAGGGCTTTATATTGGACTGAATCAGGATCAGATCGATGGAGGTGATGCCAGAACTGAACACATCTCTTCTGGATCTCAATGTTCAGTGGGTATAAGCCTAATTCAACTCTGCAGGCATCATTGGACGTACCTCTATGGACCCCTAAAATGTTTTTGATAATTTCTAGTTGTAGTTTTTCTATTGATGTTTTATCCCAATTTTTAAAATGTATTATTGGTCCCCAAATTTCACTCCCATACAGTAGAATTTGTTTAATGATTGCGTGATATAATTTGATCCATGTTTTAATTGGCCAAACCGTGATTTGATGGCATAAAATGCCCTCCGGGCGTCTCATTCAAGGCCTTCACAGCCAGACTGAAGCCCCCTGATGCAGAGATCTCGATGCCCAGAGTGTAGCTGGTGCTGTGCTCGAGGACTTCTCCTCCGTAACTGAACTGGTATCTGCTTCCCTGAGACCTGGCCTTCTTCTGGAATACCATGACTCTGGTTTTGTCCAGTGCCCATTCCTCACAGTACTGTTCCAGCAGGGCCAGGCTGTGCTGGAGACCCTCGGCTGTGGGGGACAGCAGCACCAGGTCGTCCGCATACAGCAGGCATTTGACTTCAGAGTCGTGCAGAGCGAGGCCCGGGGTTGCTGCCGGAGTGGTCCAGAGCTTCTGCCAGCTCGTTGATGTAGATGTTAAACAGGGTTGGGCTCAGACTGCATCCCTGCCTCACTCCACGACCCTGCTGGAACAACGCACTTTTGAGATTCCCAATTTTGACCGCACATTTACTGTTTTTATACATTGATTGTATAACATCAAATGTTTTTCCCCCAATGCCAATTTGTAATAATTTGTATAGTAAACCATCATGCCAAATAGAGTCGAAAGCTTTTTTTAAATCAACAAAACATGTAAATATTTTTCTTTGTTTGCCCTTTAGATTTTTGTTAATTAGAGTGTGGAGAGAATAGATGTGATCGGATGTACGTTGTTTTGGTAAAAAGCCAATTTGTGATTTATTTAGGATGTTGCTGTCACGCCCCTGGACTGTTTTGTTGTGTTTTCATTCCCCATGTGCTCGGTGTGACCTAATTTCTGCCATTGTCCAATTATGAGTTAATCACCTTCATTGTGTTCACCTGTCTGCCCCTCGTCATCTGCCCTATATTAGTTGCTGTCCTTTTGAGTTCTAGTTTGTCGGTTATTGTTGATGTTACCCTGTGTGTGTACCTCCTCGTTTCCAGTTATATTAAATCTATTGTCCCCTTTGAACCTTCGTCTTCGTACTTTGCGTCTGCACTCCACAGCACCGTGACAGAATAACCGACCACACAGAAAGTAAAGTATAGCCATGAGTTTCCTCATTTTGTTTTCCGTTTTCGTCAGTTTTTATTTTCTGTTTTTGTCATGAATGACCCTGCCTGCCTCCTCCTCATGCTGGAGCAGAGGAGCCTTTCCTCGAGGACCATACAAGACTATTCGTGGAAATCTCCAACTATACCCACTACCCGGACTACTGCCTCTGCACATTCTACCAAACAAGCCTGAATGATGAGTGCAGAGCGCAGTTGTCCGGAGATGGTCCTCGGGGAGATTTTGCCACCTTTGTGGAGTGGGTGCTGGTGTCTTGTGGATCCCCACTGACCGTGGACTACAAGGACGATGACACCAGTCCCACTCCTGACCCAGAGCCCAGCCCACCATCACCCCGAGCCGCAGAGCGTCAGCCCGAGCCCACCGCGGACGGAGAGCCAGAGCCCATAGCAACCCACGAGCCGTCGCAAGAAGGAGCGACTGAGCTGGAGTTTGCCCCGGAGCCAGAGCCTCATGGACCGTCCGATCAGGTGCGAGAGCCGGCTACATCGCACGCGACAGTGGATGTTACAGTGGAGCGTGAGGGTGCTGAAGGAAGCCCCGCCCACTGCACCGCCGCTGAGGGTGAGCAGTTGCAAGACTCTGGGGACTTAATAGACTGGGAAACTCATGCAGACATGCCCTCTCTGCTTCCACCTTTATCTGAAGTCTCTGACTACCCTGAACTGCCTACCTACCCGGATTTCCCACCCACCCTCCTCTCCTGCCTCCTCCTATCATCCCGGCTACTTCAGCCCCACCTCCGCTGCATCCTGGCAGCCCCTCTGCTCACCCTCAGCCCACCATCTGTGCGGTGGGATCGCCGCGGGTCTGCCTGTCTCCATCGGCGTCGTGGCTGGGGGATCCCTCGTCTCCGCTTCCAGCCTCTGAGTCCTGGACTCCACCTCGGCCCTCCGACCCAGCGGCTCCACCTCAGCTCCTAGCTCCCTCATCTCCACCGTCGCCCGTCGATCCTCCAGCTCCACCGGGCTCCCTCGTCCCTCCGGCTCCGCCTTGGTCGGGCGTCGACCCGCCATCGCCTCAGGACTCCGCTCCTCCGGCTACACCTCGTCGCTCCGTCCCACCGGCTCAGTTGGGCTCCTTCCTCCCGCCAGCTCCACCTTGGTCCTCAGTCGCTCCGGCTCCACCGCGGATCTCCGGAGCTCCGTCTCCGCCTCGGTCGCCGGAGCACTCGGCTCCACCTTGGCCCTCCGGATCCTCGGCTTCGCCCGGGCTCATCTGCTCTCCAGCTCGGCTCGGGCTCCTCCTCCACCTGCTCTGCCGCCGTCGGTCGGCCCCTTGAGTCGGCGGCCATTCCTCCTCCATGGCTCCTCCTCCGTCGGCTCCACCGTGGGCCATCAACATGGCTGTGGCCTGGGTCTCTGAGGCTCCTCCTGCTCCAGGTCCCTCCTGTCTCCTCCTGGCTCCTCCCTCCTTCGTCACCTCCCTGGTCTCTGTCTGCCGGCCCCTCCCGGTGGTCCGTCCTCCTCCTGAGCCTCCGCCTTTGTTCCCACCCGTTTCCCCCTCTGTTGTTCCACGGTGCGAGGGCGCACCTTCCGGGAGGGGAGTAATGTCACGCCCTGGACTGTTTTGTTGTGTTTTCATTCCCCATGTGCTCGGTGTGACCTAATTTCTGCCATTGTCCAATTATGAGTTAATCACCTTCATTGTGTTCACCTGTCTGCCCCTCGTCATCTGCCCTATATTAGTTGCTGTCCTTTTGAGTTCTAGTTTGTCGGTTATTGTTGATGTTACCCTGTGTGTGTACCTCCTCGTTTCCAGTTATATTAAATCTATTGTCCCCTTTGAACCTTCGTCTTCGTACTTTGCGTCTGCACTCCACAGCACCGTGACAGTTGCGTCTTGAGGAATGTCACTATGCGGTTGTTTATTATATTGCAGAAAAGCTTTGCTAGGTTACTGCCCACACAAATAGCACGGTAATGACTGGGATCGAATTTATCTCCTTTTTTATATAGGAGTGATCAGTCCTTCAGACCAGGTCTCAGGGAAGTCACCAGAGGATAAGATCAGATTGAATAATTTTGCCAGAGCTTGAATTATGTAAGGGCTGCTGAGTTTGAGCATTTCATTACTGATGTTGTCTTGTCCGCATGCCTTCTTTAATTTCAGATTTTTAATGTGCTCTGTTATTTCTGATGTTGTTATAATCATGTCCAATGGGTTTTGGTAATTTTTTTTATTGTTTTCTTTAAATCTTCTAGTTTTCTCTTTGTTTTTATTTGGGGCTGGTTGAGGTCTGGTTCAAGTGTTTAGTAAAGAGTTTTAAAGTAAGAGCTCCAGATTGTGCCGCACTGGAGTAATGTGTTTGGTTTGGGGCTTTCAAATTTTTTAAAGAGATTCCAGAAATTGTTTTGGTCTATTGATTCATCGATTTCATAAATTTTAGCTTCATAATATTGATCTCTGTTGCAAATGAGCTTTTTATAATTTTTCAAACAGTAGCGTCTGATTGGCCAGTTCTTTATGCTTTTTGTTAGCAAGTCGTCGAAGGTCTTTTCTGAGACTATGCATTCATTGTCAAACCACATATTCTTTTTTAATTTTTTGTTTGTTTGTTCTATGTTTGTTTGGTCGTTTAGTGTTAGATATAATGCCCAAAGTTTGAAATATATAATTAAGATTGGATGTTGCTGAGTTATTTATATTAGTTATATTAGTTTCTGGAGTGAAATCTCGAGGTCGTCCAGCATTTTTAGTATAACAGAGCTGCTCATGTTTTCTTTGAATTTTTCAGCGTTAGATTGGTTCCAACTGAGTTTTGGTTTTAAAGGGAACAGTTTTTCATGTTTGAGGGGAGGAGTACTGACCCGGTCACATGACTGTTTCAGGTAAAGGACTGTTTGGCAGCGGTCAGAAATGGGAAGTTGAGGTCTAACTATAAAGGCATTAATAAAATTTGGGTCAATGTCTGTAATTGAATAATTAACTATACTGGCTCCTAATCTGGAGCAATAGGTGAATCTGCCTAAACTATCTCCTCTGGTTCTGCCATTAATGATGTATAGCCCTAAACCTTTACAAAGCTTTAACACTTGTTTTCCATTGGTGTTGACTAAACTATCATAGCTGTTTCTTGGTGTGATAATTAATGAAGAATGAAACGTGGTGTCGTTGGATATGTAATTATTATCTACAATATTTACATAATCAATTTCTCTTCCGGTCCTGGCATTTAAGTCTCTAAACATGAGAATATGTCCTCTTGACTGAAAGTGCAAGATGTCAGTCTGTAGCTTTAGAAAGCTTTGTTCGTTGTAATAGGGAGAGTCATGAGGTGGAATATAGAGCGCACGGAGGTAAAGGTTATGCTGTGATATGACTGATTTCAGTTCAAGCCAAATAGATGAATTTTCAATTTTAACAATTTTTATCAAGTGCTTCAAATTGTCTTTGTGCCAAGTAAGTATTCCACCTGAGTCACGGCCATATTTAATATTATAATTTTTTAATGAAGGAACAACAATTTCTTTGTATCCTATTGGACAATGTAAAGCCTCATTACTGCGACACCACGTTTCATGAAAGATACAAATGTCCATATCTGTTACACTGCTGAGTAAGTCTTGGTAGAAGAGTGCAGACCCTGTATATTCCAACAACTGATTTTAAGAGACTTCATGAATAGGTTTGTCTGTAAAGTGTGTGCGTGTATATGTAAATATGTGTGAGTTATATCATGAGTCTGGAGCAGACGGTGTTCAGCAGACGTATTATCTGGTTGAGTTCAGCAGCTGCAGGGTTTTGTGGTCGTTGAACTGCCGCTGCGTAGCTCTTGTGTTGTGATGGCGGTCTGTTGGGGGATGAGGGGTTCTTGTTGGCTGAGAGCTTCTCTTGTTGTTGAAGTTTCAGCTGTTTTCCGGTGCGTTTCCAAGGGCTGTGCTTTTCATCACTCTGGCGAAGACTTTCACTCCTTGCTTGTTGAGATGCACGTGGTCATACGTATGATGTGGTCGTATATCTTTGTGATGGGCGAAATGAGCATTAGGAATAAGCGCACAGCTTCTGGAGAGTTCCACATTATTTCCATGAATCACGTGGAATGGTACATCGGTGCGTGGTAGTAATGCGGACAGTTATTTTTGCGTCTGGGAAACTTTGAGTGGCTCTGATTGCCAGCTCTCTGATCACAGGAGCCACATGGCCCTTCATGGCCCTTAAATCATTTGTCCCTGTGTGAATTGATGCGTTTGTAGTGTTCATTCAGGTTTCTATCAGACAGGACCTGAAAAGCACTTTTTGTGTTGGGGCACCAGATTTTCTTGGGCATCATATTTGGGAATAGAAGTTTCTCATTGACATATTTCCCATTGGAGTCAATCAGGATAAGAGCCTGTGTTTCTCTCGGGTCCTCTGCAGCAGAGATATCAATCTGATTTGCTGGATCAGTCAAGCTGTGAGACTCTCTCTTCATTGCTAGTTGTTCAGCTTGAGGATTTTTCACGAGGATCTCTGGGCACATTGATGGTTTAGGAGAAGACTCTTTAAGTGCTGGGACAGAATTGAGTTTTTCTTTCAAACTGTTAATGAGTTCATCCTTGCTGTGGAGTATTGACTTCAAGGCAAAGAGCTCCTCTTGCATTTCTGCTCTGACTTCTGTTAGCTGTTTTCCTAAAGTTGATTTTATTTCGCTCACTTCATCTTTAGTTTGTTGAAGCTCCTTTGGCATTTCTTCTCTGTCTCTTTGCAGATATTTAATCTCTTGTCTCAAATTCAATATGTCATTTGTAAGTTGTTCCATGTTGTTGTTGTTGCTTAGGTGGGAGAGAATGAATTCTTTTAGTTCTACTACCTCTACCTCCAGGAGTGAAAAACTGTCTTTCATTCTTGACATTGAAGTTATTGTTGTTGGAGTCATTGCAATCTTTTGGTCTGATTTTCCAGGGGAGGTATCAGTGTTTGGATCCTTGTTCACTTGTGTGGGATGATCATCATCATCATCATCATCATCATCATCATCATCATCATCAGACAGTGCGAGTGTTTTTATTTCTTCAAATTCTTCAATGAAGACTTTGAGAGCAGACTCTGATCCTTGTATCATGACAGTGCCATTTTGATACAAGTTTAAGGTCATAAAATCTTGTTTCGTTGTTGTTTTCAGTATCTTCAAATACTAGGATTTGTCTGCCTTTACAGATGCCTCTTTTCTTGGTGAAGGGGAAATGCTGACAGAAAGCAGTGTGCCATAAAAGGCTGTGTTCAGAGTAGAAAAGCAGGTTAGTCAGGACACTGTGGTCTTGTTTCCGGCGTTTCCTTCATCTACTTCTGTCTGAGAAGTTGCTTGGATTTCTCAGAACTCTTCTGAGGGTAGATGAAGGGGCGGGGCCAAGATGCTGCACTGGCCGTGGTTGATTTTAGAATGTAAACAATCAACTGAATTAACTGCCAGTGGTTTGTTTATTTTCTCTTGGTCAGCAGACAAAGTTATTAAAAATTAAAAATAATTCAAAACGTAGGAAAAAAATAACTTCTACTGATTCAGAAGAGAAGAGGAAAAAAAAAAAAAAAAAAGTCCAGTTGTCCAAAATGTCTCTTTGTGTTGTTCCTCTAAGTAAAAGCTCACAGAGAGCTATGAAATAGCAGTCTTATTTAAAATGTCTTTACCTTTCTTCTTCTGTGAGGTTTTTCTCTTAGTTGTTGTTTTTGTTGTTTGATGTTATCTTTTCCAACATGAATATCTTCTTCTGAAGACAGTTATCCTGTGATTAGCTGTGATTTGCTTCTGAACTTCCCTCAGATTCAAGTGTGGTTTAAAAAAACAAAAAACCTTTCCAAAATTCAACAAAAGATTCGTCTAGATGTTGTTTTGTGTTGAATCTACTACTTTTTGAAGATATTTTTAAATTATTATCTCAATTTATCTGCTCACGTCTGACTTTACTGTAGAATTCTCTGTATATTCTCTCTCTCTCTCTCTCTCTCTCTCGTGCGAGTTGCATGTTGGGTGTGTGATCGTTTCACGGGTGAGAAGAGCAATTGTTTTTTTTGTTTTTTTTTTTGTTTATTTATTTGTTTGTTTATTTCCTTTTTTCTTTGTTTGTTTATTACATTTTTGTTTGGTTGATTTTTGTTTGGTCCAGTGGCGGGGTGTGAGAATGGAGGCTCACTCGAGCGGGTGGGATTCCTCTCTTTCACTCCGTCATGGAGTAAGGTGTGTACCTGTTGCTGATGCATCAGTGGAAGATGTACTTGTTGCGGTTGGTGAACAAATTGGGTTTGAAAACATAGTTTCTGCCTCGCGTATGAACAAGGCCGTTGTGATCTTCCTGAAGGAGCAGAGTTTGGTTTGTCGGTTTGATTGAGAGCGGAGTGTGGGTAAGTGGTGTTTTCTGTGTTGTTTCACCGCTGGCTTCGCTTTCAACAAAAGTTACAATTTCTAATGTGCCACCGTTTATACCTAACTGTGAAATTGAGCGAGAACTACTTCGGTTTGGGAAACTTGCTAGCGGAATAAAAATGATTCCGCTAGGTTGTAAGAATCAAGCATTAAAGCACGTGCTGTCATTTAGACGCCAAGTGTTTGTTTTTGGAATCGTCGTCCTTGGATATTTCTTTTTGCATTCAGCATGAAGGGAAATCCTTTATGATTTATGCGAATACTGGCAGTCTAAAATGTTATGAGTGTGGAGATATTGGACATAAGAAAAATGTTTGTCCACGGAAAAAGCAGGTTGAAATGAATGAAAATGCAAATAGAACCAACAGTTGTTTTACCAACAGAAGAAGTGCAGAGGATTGAAGTAGAGAAAGATCAAGTTGATACGGGAAAAAAGGAGGATTCAAATTGTGGTGCTGTACAGGAGAGTGAAAGTAGGCCTATAGTAAGTGAAGAAGTTGAGGGAAACTGTGGAAGAATTGTTGAAGCAGAAAGGTCTGACGCCAATTGTACTTTTGAAATGGAAAATATAGGGCAGAAAAGTGAAGATCACTCTTTTGTTTCACAGATAGAGGAAGAGGGAATTGGTCATGGAATGGAGGAGGGTGATGATGATGATGATGATAATATGTCTGAAATGTCTGATATCCCTTCTCAGTGTGGGGATGAACAGTTGTATACTGTAAAAGAAATCAATGATTTTCTAGATGAAACCTTTGGCAAAAGATTTGAAGTAAGAGAGTTCTTTCCAGATGTTAACAAGTTCTTAATTTCAGTAATGAAAATACAGAAATCAGTAGGTTTCGAGGAGCTTGATAGAAGGAAAAGGTTTAGACTAAAGAAAATTGTAACAAAATTAAGGAGAGGAAAATGTCCTGCTACAAGACTAACTAAGACTGTCTAATGTCACAAAGGGTGAATCTTCTCCTCCATCTTAAAGTGTTTTTTCGGTAACACTTTACAATAAGGTTCATTAGTTGACATGAACTAAGAATGAACAATACTTCTACAGCATTTATTAATCTTAGTTAATGTTAATTTCAGCATTTACTAATGCATTATTAAAATCACAACTTGTGTTTGTTAACATTAGTTAATGCAACATGAATAAACAATGAGCAACTGTATTTTCATTAACATGAACAAATATGAATAAATTGTTTGTTCATGTTAGTTAATACATTAACTAATGTTAACAAATGACACCTTATTGTAAAGTGTTACCGTTTTTTCTTTTTGGTTTTTCTTTTTTCTCTTTCTTTCTTTTTCCTCTTTATATGGAGAGTTTAACAATGGGAACCATTAATATGAATGGTGGAAGAATAAAAATAAAAGGGCAGTTCTATCTAAATATATACACACAAAAAATATTAATATTACATTCCTACAGGAAACTCATAGTGATCAGATAGATGAGATAGACTGGAGAATGTGGTGGGAGGGAAACATGTTCTTCAGTCATGGCTCTAATTTAAGTGGGGGTATTGCTATTCTTTTTAAAAAAATATATAAATATGACTGTTGTTTCTACTTGTGAGATAGAAAAAGGTAGGGCTTTAGCTCTTCAGGTGGAAATAATGGGTTTGATGTTTGTTTTTATTAATATATATGCCCCAAACAATGGATCAGAGAGAATAAGGTTCTTTAGGAAAGTGAGTGATAGCTTAAAAATATTTGATAAGGATGCAGTTTTGGTTTTAGGCGGTGATTGGAATTGCACTTTAGATTTTACTTTAGATAGGAACGGAGAGGAACCTTGTCCTCCTTCAGTCACTGTTTTAAGCAATATTATTAGGGATTATGATCTAATTGATGTTTGGAGAGAACATCATTTAATGGCAAGACAGTATACATGGGTAAAAGTTTCTAGTGATCATATTAGTTCAGCAAGGCTGGATAGGTTTTATATTAGTAGAAGTAAGAATAATTGTGTTAAAAAATCAGTTATTTCCCCAAATGGTTTTACGGACCATCATTTGTGTTCATTTGAACTAAGTTTAAAAAAATCTAAAAGTCTTAGTTTTTATTGGCATTTTAACACTAAATTATTGCATGATGTAACATTTTGTGAGAGTTTTATATTATTGTGGAATAAATGGAAAGGAAAAAAAAATGATTATGAAAATATTGTACAATGGTGGGAAGTGGGAAAAACCCAAATAAGAATGTTTTGCCAAAATTATACTGCTCATACTAATAGTTTGATTAAAAAGACAATTAGAGAACTTGAGAGAGATATTGAAAAACTTGAAATAAATGCAGTTAACAATAATTTAACAGATGTAAACATGTTGGAAAAAAGAAAGAAATCATTGGGGACTCTTCTCCATGAAAATGCAAAAGGAGCTTTGATTAGAGCTCGTTTTTCTTTATTGAAGGATATGGATGCCTCTAGTTAATTTTTTTTTTAATTTGGAAAATAAAGAAATGGAAAGAAAACAGATTTTACATCTGAAACGTATTAATGGAACTTTGACATCTGATCCAAAAGAAATGAGGATGATCGCAATGGATTTTTATAAGGAATTGTTTGGAGAACAAAAGTGTGATGTCTCAAGTATGGATTTTTTATTTAAAGATCTACCTAAATTGAATATTGAACAACAAAAGGAGTTGGATTCTGAAATAACGATACATGAACTGTCAGAAGCAGTTCAGCAACTTTCTGTTGCTAAAGCCCCTGGTATTGATGGACTTCCGGCAGAATTTTATAAACATTTTTGGAATGTGATTAAGGAAGATCTGTTGGAGGTTTTTAAAGAGTCTTTTGAAAAAAAAGGAATTGCCAACTAGTTGTAAAAGAGCTGTACTTTCGTTACTGCCTAAGAAAGGTGATCTTGGTTTTTTTAAAAATTGGAGACCGGTGGCATTATTATGTACAGACTATAAAATTCTTGCGAAGTGTTTTTCTAATAGATTAAAAAAATATCTTGGGTCTTTGATAGAAAGGAGTCAGACTTATTGTATACCAAATAGAACTATAATGGATAACCTCTTTCTTTTAAGAGATGTAATTGATTTGGCATACATGGATAATATAAATTTAGGTATATTTTCTATCGATCAAGAAAAAGCTTTCGATAGAGTTGATCATTCTTATTTGTTTAGTCATCTTAAAGCTTTTGGAATTGGAGATTCTTTTTTATCAGGTATAAAACTTTTATATACTGGGGCATCTGTTATGTTAAAGGTGGGAGGTGGGCTTAGTCAGCCAGTTTTAATGTATAGAGGAATAAGGCAGGGATGTCCTTTGTCAGGACAACTTTTTTTTTTGGCAATTGAACCCCTACTTTGTCAATTGAGGAAAGATTTACAAGGTTTTGCAGTTAAAGGCTTTGAAAATAGGCTTATAAAGTTATCAGTTTTTATAAAAAATAAAAATTATGTTGAAGCATTAAAAGAAAGCCTAAATGTTTATGAAAAGGCCTCATCTGCAAGGGTCAACTGGAACAAAAGTGAAGGTTTCATAATGGGGAATTGGCAAGAGGAACCTCCTCCAGTACTCCCAGGTGGAGTTAAATGGGGTAAAGAAGGGTTAAAGTTTTTAGGGGTATATATCAGGAAAAGAACTGGGAGGGTATGATAGAAAAAGTGTGTGGGAAATTGTGCAGATGTAAGTGGGTGTTACCCAAACTATTATACAGGGGGAGGGCCCTGGTTGTCAATAATTTAGTTGCCTCTATGATCTGGCATAAAATGATTGTACTAAACCCACCAAATAATGTTGTGAGTGCAATTCAAAGAAATGCAATCAATTTTTTTTGGTCTGGATACCACTGGACAAAGGCTGCTGTGCTCTTTTTGCCAGTCAATGAAGGTGGACATGGATTAATGGATATACAAAGTCGAATTATGACCTTCAGAATCCAAGCGGCGCAAAGACTGTTGTATTCTGGGCAATCTATGTGGACTGACACAGCTTGTGCTTTGTTGCAAAAAGTGGACATTTTTAAATATGATAAACAGTTGTTTTTAATAAGACTGATGGACATTGATTTGAGTGGTACCTCATTTTATTATCAGTCGGTTTTAAAAGCGTGGAGATCAATTTTCAAAGTGGAGAGAAGTTCTTCAGATTGGACACGGCATGAACCTCTTTTTAATAACCCTCTGATTGAAGTCAAGGAACTAAGTCTGAGGAGTTTAAGATCTGTAATGGCAAAAGCTGGTTGTACTAAACTATCTGAATTGAGAGATGGCAACAGATGGAAAAGTCCTGAGGAGATGTGTTGTCTGACAGGCATTAAGTCTGTAAGGTTCATGAAGATAATATTAAATAGGATTTTTTCGTTTTTACCTCCTGTATTAAGACAACTTCATGAAGACAATGAGCTGATTTTAAAGGACAATGATGAAAATGATGACTTTCCAGAGTTAAAGATTTCTGCAGCCATTGAAGAAAAACCAGAAAAGGACTCAATTCTTAATTTTAGAACTCCACAAATGACAACATTTGAAGAAATATCCAAGAAAGCAATCTATGTAACATGCGTGAAAGTGATTTATTACTCCTCTCTGAAGAAAGTAAAGGAGTCAAAATGGACCGATATATTTGGGGCAGAATCTTCCCCTAAGGGATGTTGGAGGTCTCTATATAAACCTCCCATAGAGAAACGGACTGCAGATCTCCAGTGGAGAGTTATTCACTGTGCAATAGCCACAAATAAACATGTGGCACATTTTGATTCCAATGTGGTGAAGGAATGTGTATTTTGTAATGCTGAGGAGTCAATAGGTCATTTGTTTTTATATTGTTTTAGATTAAGAGGCTAATTAATATTTCAGACTTTGGAAGATTGGTTAAGAAAATTAGGAGAAGAGTTTAGTCCAGTGAATTTCATATTTGGTCTTAAATATGTTGCTGCAAAGAAAACAATAATGTCTTTGATAAACTTTATAGTGGGTGAAGCAAAGTTAGCAATATGGTTGACAAGAAAGCGGAAGTTAAAAGGTGAATGTTCAGTGGATCCTGAATTAATGTTTAAAGCTCTAATAACTGCAAGAATTAGAGCAGAATTTGCCTTTTATAAAATGACAATTCAATTAAATTCAAATTAGCTTTATTGGCATGACTGTGTAACATCACAATGTTGCCAAAGCAATACATATATTATACAGATAAATAAAATCTAGGGGAAACACGCATACATGTCCATATTATACATGTACAGTAGGTAAAAAAAAATAAAAATAATAATAATAATAAAATATAAAAATAATAATAAGTTTGTCTAAGTTGCTTGTATGCTTAAATTCAGGTGAAACTAGAGCTATTTGTTTGAAATAGGCATCTCTGATGTGTTTATATTTGCTGCACTGTGTGAGGAAGTGCAGCTCGTCCTCTACGAGTCTCTCAGTGCAGTGAGAACACAGTCGGAGCTCTCTGTCTCTCCAGCTCTGCTTGTGTCGGCCCGTCTCCACACACAGACTGTGCTCACTCAGACGATACTTCGTCAGCAGCTTTCTCTGACCATAGTCTTTAATACTGCTCAGGTATGGCGCTAATTTATAATCAGATTTTATACTGTGGAAGTAAGTTAATTTCTTTACTTGAGTTACTTTTGCTGCCAATCATGAATGTATTCTTCCTGGGTTATTTTTTCTGTTTCTTTAATTTTTGAATACTTTAACTGAATTGTGGAATTGAGTTGATGTTTTTCCACTAAATAGTGAAAGGGGTCAGTCTCTGGGTGTTTTGGCCGATAAGTGAAAGCACTGTGGTGGCAGCTATCTGTCAGCGCGTCTGAAAGATGGAACCAGAACTTCGCTGCTCTCTTCTGGATCTCAGAGAGCAGAGGAAATCGGTTTGGAGTCTTTTTGCTTTTCAACGATCAGAAGATTCACACTGTCTTTTTTGGTTACTTGGGGAGCCTTTAATCTATGGCTCTCGCTTGGACTTAACGGACAGTCCTTTTTTTCCTGGACTTAGTAGGTTGCTGATTAAGCACAATGTTATTACACTGAGTCAGCTACTGAACATTGTTGGGCCGGATTTTAAGAACGAAGTAGCATTGGCTCAACACTTGGGAATCAGGTCTAATCGTTTGGCTACCCAGTTGCTCATGAAATGGCAAGCTGCCCTAAGGACAACTGAAATGTTAACAGAGTATTATATAGGTTCCCAATCCTAAAGACTCCTTTCCTTGTTTGTCTTTTTCTGTAAATGTTGAAGGAATCACCTCCCCTTTCATTGAAAGTGCTGCATTTCTGTGTAAAGACTTTTTTTTTTAAGCACTGGTGAATCTTTGTACAGGTCTTGTGTTTTGGTTTTTAGCAAAAGGTTTTAAATGGAAAAGTTGATACTCCCTGGCGTGATTTTTTTTAAACTGGATAAAAGCACAAAACCTTTCATGCTTTTACGAATTGTTGTAGATTGCAACCTTTATTCCTAGCTGTAAGTTTTTAGGAGTTGTAATGAGACCTTTTCTTTGGAAAGGTTTATTTTGGGGTTCAAATATGTAAGGGAAAAAAAGATTTGTCAACTTTTGAATTTTGTTCTAGGCCAAGCAAAACTGGCCATTTATAGAAGCAGGAAAACGAAAGTGGAACAGAATGTAAATCAGAATATAGTAGTTGTGTTTTCTAATTTGGTGAAATCAAGAGTTATGGTTGATTTTCTTTATTATAAGTCTGTTGATGATTTTGTTACTTTTGAATGTATTTGGTGTTGTAACGAGGCTTTGTGTTCTGTTTTTGAGGGGAAAATTGATTTTTACATTGTGGATATTTTACTATGTTGTAGGAGTGTATTGTGAATAGGTTTGTAATAAAAGTTTTGTTAAAATTCAAATTCTCTCTCTCTCTCGTTAAACATGTTTAACATCTAACATTGTGAATGGTTAACACACATTTAGCAGCTAGTGCAGCTGTGTTATCATCTTCTCCAAGTAAGAAGGACATTTTCTCAGTATCACTAAGTTCAGTAAATGATGGAATCAATGCTTCAAATCTCTCTCTCTCTGATCTTTGTGTCCTTAGTGTAAGATCAGACTCAGACGTGTCCAGCTCTGTGTCTGTGAAGAGTGACTGGTCAAAAGATGAACCACTGAAATTCAGTGAGAAAAACCTTCATCTTCCAAAAGGTATTTCATGTGTTTTGCATTACAGAGTAACATTAGCTAAATTCTCCGCTGTGGTGTGTATGTGACACAACTTAAAAAAACAGAAAAGAAAAGTTAATTAAACTGAAAGCAAAACGTTTAATTAATAAAGAGTACTGTAAATATGATCGACTTTGATGTGCTTTGATTAAATCATGGTGCATTTGTCCGTCAGTGTCTGTATTAGTGATACCAGCAATTTTGCACCTTATGCACCTAAGATTATTGATCTGATTAATATTAGGTCAATAGAAAACTACACAGTCATTGGCTGATCAGGTTGGTTTACACTGTCAGAATTAAAGATGGGCTCGTTAGTGGTTTTAAATCCTTCTTGCCACCATCAACTGGTAATTTTGTAAATCACTCTTTGAAGAATGGGGTTGTATTGCTTAATTTTACTCAGTTAAAGGTGATTCCTAAAGATTGTAGAATTGATGAAAATACTGGTTGTATTTCCTTATCAAAGGGTTATGAAAAACTACTTTTTGATTCTATAAAAAATACAATTTTTTTTTATTTAACACTACCAGTCTTTGAACACCAGTTTTTGAACAGTTTAAAAAAAAAAAGATTTTTAAAATAATTATCTTTTGCTCACCAAGCCAGCATTTATTTGAAACAAAATACAGCAAAAGCAGCAATATTGTAAAATATTTTTACTGTTTAAAATAACTGCTTTATATTTGAATATATTTTAAAATGTAATTTGTTCCTGTGATCAAAGCTGAATTTTCATCATCATTACTCCAGTCTTCAGTGTCACATGATCCTTCAGAAATCAATCTATTTGCTGTTCATGAAACATGTTTTGTTGTTATTTTTTATTATTAACTTTGTTTTTATTAATATAAATTTGCACTGGCTACCAATAGCTGCTCACATAAAATTCAAGGCATTAATGTTTGCCTACAAAACCACCACTGGCTCTGCACCCCTTTACCTAAATGCACTACTTCAGATTTATGTGCCCTCTATAAGCTTGCGTTCTGCAAGTGAACGTCGCTTTATTGTGCCATCCCAAAGAGGCACAAAATCACTTTCACAGACTTTTAAATTAAATGTTCCCTCTTGGTGGAATGACCTGCCCAACTCAATCGGAGCAGCTGAGTCCTTAGCCATCTTCAAGAAACCGCTAAAAACACATCTCTTCCATCTTTATTTGACCCTCTAACTCTAGCACTCTCTATTCTAATTCTATTTGATCTATTTGTCATCTTTTTATAAAAAAAAAAAAAAAACACTTGTGACCCTCTGTCACTTACACTCTGTTTGTTCTCTAACTGCTAGTTTTTCTTGACTCTAACAATAGCTTTCTTTTTTTTTCTTTTTGTGTGTGTATACGTAAATATATATTAGGGGTGTCAACGTTAACGCGTTAATATTTTTTAGCGCAAATTAATCGTTTGATAAGGTTTGACCCCAACTTATTGCCATCATCGCAGCGCAGAAGGTCATCTATCATTGTGTGATGAGGGTATGGCGAACCAGTGTTGCCAGGGCAGTGGCACAAGTGGGCTATTTTGAAAATACAGTTACGGAAAAAATTACAGAGCCATGGGTTGCGGTTTTTTGGGCTACTTAAATACTTTTATAATGTACCATGGCTGCCCAAGGTGTATATAGACAAATAAAAATTTTAATAGATCCTTTTACTAATGTGTATTATACTTGGAATGTATCTTTGGCAACTTAAGAACGGAGAGGCGGTTGTAACGTCGAACAACGGGAGTTTCAGCAGAGCATACATGTTAAGGCTTTTACACAGCAGAAATAAACATGACAACAGCCACTATAGATTATATAAGATAATAAACACACGATTATGATAGGATATTTGTATGTGATTTTCTTGAGTTGAATGTGTACATCTATGCTAATTTGTGCAGCGATATAAAAGGCTATAAATAGAATATTTTAACAACAGTAAACAAATTCCACATGTGATTGCAAAAGGAAGTTATTACAAACACTCGATGGTGGTTTGAAGTGAGTTCTGAGTAAAAGTGTACTATTAATCTCATAAAATGTGTTATGAAGCATGATGCTAATATTAGCTCTAATGCAGCTGCAGAACAGGTCCAATTCTTCTTCATAATGCGTTTTGTCATAATACTTCACGTAAGGTCGCAAGAAAATGTTTTGTTGTATTTATTTAGAAATACTTTTGATAATAGTTGGGTAAATGTATTGGGATTGAAGCGATGTGGCTTGGTAAACGTTTTATTGCCAGTTTAAAGGCTGATAATGACTGAATGAAAACAAAAGAATAATGATAAAAGAATAATAAGGACTATGTCTCATACCTGGCGAAAATGTGAAAGGTTCTGTTTCCTTAAACTGGTTTCATGCATTTCTTTATTTCAACACATTTACAGGTAAATCCTAGTATTTCAAATTTGTGATTAATCATGATTAATCACAGTCATTTAACGTGATTAAATGTTTTAATCGATTGACATATCTATCTATCTATCTATCTATCTATCTATCTCAGAGGTCGCTTTAACCGAAAATTCTCCTTCACTGATGGAATGTTTTTAGTAGTGACGAAAAAATCTAAAGGCCGTCCGTCACTTTGGCAGATTACACACGCTGAGAGTGATCTATTGTAATTTATGACTGTAATTCCCACCCCTGTCCAGTTGGTGGCGAGTGCGCTCCAGTGAGGCAGCAGAGCGCGCGATCGTCTTCAGAACAAAAATAAAGGTCTTTGATTATTCACAGGCGAGTATAGTAAAGCGAATCGCCTGATCTGAGGTGTCTACAGCGATCGATCACGCCACATTAAAGCCAAAACGGTATTTATTGCTTTAATTTCCTAATAAAATGGACAGAATTTGAAACCTGAGACTGCATTTCATATCAAAAGTAACAACGCACAAAGTTTAACCGATTGTTTAACGTTACTGTGCATTCATCAAATGAAAACGGCATCGATTGGGAGTTAAGAAACGATATTGGTTCATAAAAATAAAAATCTATTAAAACAGAGAAATCGTTTTTTTTTTTTTTTTTAATCCAGTACTAGCATATTTTGTTGTTTTAAGTGTCCACCGCTGTCACTGATGCAGTCTCTGTTCATCTGTTCTCTTCATAAATAAATAAATGCATAAGCCAATATGCTCGTCCTTTTAAGTTCATTATTAAAAATGAAAACGTGAACAAAAATAAAAGCAATTAAATAGGTTATTATAATTAAAATACGAAAATTAAAATGACGGGTAATAATAGATTATGACGGAATTTTTACGACCCTGTCCGTCAAAATGACGGATAATATTAAAGTCTAACGCAACCTCTTATATATATTTTAAGAATGATATATATATATAATTTTTTTTTTTTTTTTTTTTTAATATAGATATATTATAAATATAGATATAAATATATAGATATATTTAAGAAGAATATATATACAGAAGTGAGTACACCTTCCCTTGGTGCTTTTGTCAGTGGGTACCACATATCTCTCTACCTCAATTTCATGCTTGCACTCTGACATAAATGCTCCTAGACTTTCGTTGTGTTTCACACCAGCGCTCATCTCACACCAGTCTGTAGCATCAACACAGTTTTTCACAAACCCCCCGCCAAAACAGGAAGCTGTTTTTCTCTCAGCCTTACTGTTACAAAACTCAGAGTTTCTCCTTTTCCCCCTCAAACCAGTCTTTTTCATACTGGTTTTCTCATTCCATTACGACATTTGACGTGCAATGTAAATTGTCAGGCAACATGATTTCTGTATTAAATGGCTTGGTCTGACTTTTAGCCAGTTCGCACATCATTTCAGCCCAATCATGATTTATGATGTGCCATTCATATGCCCACTGAGGCTCTGCTTGCAAACAGCACCATTGCTCCCCTCCTCTGTCACTCTGACACCCGAGGAGTCCGCAACTAGCATCAAATTTAGTTTGCGCAACAGATCTCGACCCAAAATGGACGGGGCATTTTGGTGAATAAATGAATGCATGTTTCAGCACTCTTCCCCCCTCTGTTTCACAATTTAGAGGCACCGTGAATCTTTCAAAAATTGTATGCCCTGATGCAGGAATAGACTCATTTGTTTAGTCTGATAATGACGGTTACCTCGAAGCCCCAGAATCGGCTAAAAACTCAATCATGATCCCTTCCACCAGCATGGGGTATTTAGGCATTTTCTTAAATGCTTCACTTTTGTACATCATTAAACATTCATCAGAATTTTCATCATTCAAATCAGAATTACACAAAGAAACGCAAGCTTTTTCTTCATTGCAGAGAGCAGTATATACATCAGTGTATGTGTGTGTGTGTGTGTGTGTGTGGTTAAACAATTTTCACTTCCCTTTTCAGTGAATCTCGGAGACTGCACCCCCTTCGCCCGTCCACGCTGCTCTCGACCATCCTTGCTTCAGTCTGCTTCTTGATTTTGCTGATTTTTCTGGACAATCCTTGGCCCAGTGACCACCTTTCTTGCACAGTCTGCATTTGGTACACTTGTAGGTCACATGATCATCAGTTTCGCAGATCCAGCAGGCCCGCTTCTCAGAATTTCTACCATGCCCTGTTCGAATATCTCTCGCTTCGTCTTTTACCTCTCCCCCTTTCGTCTGCTGACGGCGCTGCACGGAGGGTTCCCCCGGCCTCCAGGCAGCTTGCACTAAGGCCAGCTGTAAATCTTTGTCAGTCTTTCCTTTAGCTCTTTCCTTCCTCGCTGTTTGCAGTTCTTCTGCATGCAAAGCATGTGCTAGGACAGCGGGTAATCGTCCGTTTTTCCATTCAATGTAGCTGTTTTTTTCACTGCTTGCGCAATCTCAGGTCTCAGTCCATTCAAAAACCAGCTCCACTGATGACATTCCCATGTCTCAGGCTGATTTCATCGATCGTCTGTCTCCTCTAAGCCGCTGTGTCTGTTGCATAGAGGCGATGATAATAATCTTGTACAGACTCTTCTTTGTTCTGGCAGCAATTGCCAATCCTTGATGTGTCCACACGTGCTGGAAATCCTGTTTTTATAGCTTCAGCCCGCTCCTCAACAGCTGTGCGGTATTCCAGATTGTGTCTGTGTTCCCATTCGCTGTGTTCTCTTCGGATGTCTTCCCTTTGCAGCCTTCCGCACACTTTGTGCCAGCTTGAAGCCCCCAGTTTCACTGCCAGCGGCCTCCTCAGCTTGTGCACGGTGGGGCTGAATTCAGAAATATATTAACTGTGCTGTATCCGCTCGCAGTGATCTCAGTTACGCGCTACCACAGAGTCAGACCCACCAGTATGGTTTATCCCCTTATCTTAATTCCAATTCTAATTTCAAAACCAAAATTCTTTAAATGACTGATTTATCTCTTTACCAGAGAGTTCTGTTGCCACCTGGGTTTGTTTACAGATTCCAGTAGTGTCCCCTCCGGGCCCCCGGCGGTCGGTCGCTCGTCCCTCAATCTGTTCGGGGTAGGACTGTGACTTCTTTGAGTCCAGGATGATCAGTCACCGTCCGCTGTTGTCAGGGTCCAAAAGGCACATCCAAGGAATCCCACTTCTGACGCCAAATTGTCGGGGCAATTTTAACTAACTCTCATCAGCATAAGAGACAAACTCACTCTTAGTTATTAAAAGGTTTTATTCTTTCCAAAGAAGGTCAGACAGTCATACAGACACACAAGTTGCTGCAGAGTGTGACAAACGGGGAGGGCAGTCCTCCACCTTTATACATCCTTAGGCACTCAAGGTCACAAGCTCACAAACTGTACTTTTCCACTCTTGGTAAGAAACTAGAAAGAAACACTCCACTACATTTCATGAGCATATAGAAAATAATGTAAAATCAGCCAAAATGAATTTTTCTTCAACGTGTTTCATTCCTGCCCATGTGCAGAGATCGAATATACAAGCCATTTATTAATTTTCTAGCCCTGAACGAAAAAACGAAAACTCAAGCAGAATTTTTTTTTTTTTTTGAAAAAAGGAACCGTTTTCTTATTTTTCTGTTTTTAATATTAAATAAAAAACCGTATAGACGGAATATACCCTGATTCAATCTGTCCAGTACCAGTCTGAATGAAGCGGCAAATCCCTTTACACTGAAATGACTTGTTTATACTGAGAATCATGTATCATATACTATGTGTTTGTGCGCGTCTCATATATGTATGTGCGCGGAGAGTTTGTGTGCATTTGTGTGTGTGTTTTATATACAGTAATCTCACAAAAGTGAGTACACCCCTCACATTTCGGCAATCATTTTAGTATATCTTTTCAAGGGACAATTCTATAGAAATGAAACTTGGATATATTTTAGAGTAGTCAATGTGCAACTTGTATAGCAGTACAGATTTACTGTCCTCTGAAAATAACTCAACATACAGCCATTATTGTCAAAAAAGCTGGCAACAAAATTGAGTACACCCTACGTGAAAACCGCTATACGTCGTTTAACCATGCAGCGCCACCAGTGGCGGCTCTAGGATTTTTTTGTTGGGGGTGCTAAGGGGGGGCTTAACAGTTTAGAGGGGGTGCTAAAAAAACAAATTAAGTTGAGAGAAATTAATGAATGCCTAAGCTTCAGCTATCTAAATAGCATGCAAATTCAGCCACCTTGTGTTTTTATTTATATATATATATATACCGTATTGTCCCGAATATAAGACGATGTTTTTTTCTTGGAAATACATCTGAAAAAACGCGGTCGTCTTATATTCGGGGTCTAGACTTTGACATGTCAGTAATATACCCACAACAATAGGTGGCGCCAAAAACGCATAAAACGAGTGAGCCATGAAATATGGAATGTAATGTGTTGTTGTAAAGTCATGACTGTCATGTTAGCCTGACGGGACCAAACTTCCTCTGTAAGTGATTTTAAAACATAAGACAGTACCCAGATTTGAAGACTACAATACGATTTCACTTCTACTGATAATAAAATTTTGGTTGGCTACTATGAGATGGATAGCCTAAATGTTATATAATTCAGATGGGCTACCTGTTATTTCAATGGTATATCAAAAAGAAATTTTTCAATGTCATTGTTGGTACATTTTTACCAGTATTTACCATAATTTCAAAACAAAAATTAAAATAGGAAAAATATGCAATTTGAAAATAATTTAAGAAACAAATGTGTTTTACAGAGAGAAAAACAAACAAAAAAAAAAACAAGATTTGGTTTTCAAAAAGCCTTTTTCTAAAAGGTACATCTGGAAAAAGGGGGGTCTTCTTATATTCGGGACAATACGGTATATTATATATATACACAGCAGCTTCGAAAAAGGCATTTTTTTTCTGTGGTATTAAACTTCTCGTATATGCCACTGTTATTAGTAATATAACTTCTAATGCCTACTGCCAAATATGACACTTACAAATTAATACAATTTATGAACACACACAAAAAAAAGAGAATGTAGGGATTTTTTTATTTTATTTATTTATTTTTATCTAGTTACTCATTATTTTTAGACCATCCAGTGTCAGTCACTCTCAATGCCAACTGGCAGGAAAACATTGTAAATTCTAACCATTTTTTACAATACTTAAAGTGCCGACAATTCATAAAACTATTTCCATATAGCAATTTTCACCAGAAGCATATTACAATTAAAGTGGCAACAATATTTCCACATAAACTATCTTTTAAGAGTAGCTACTCACCAGAAGCATATTACAATAGGACAATTCGTCTATTGTTGTGATTAACGGCAAACGAGTCAATGATGTCCTGCACATCAAGGGCCTTTGTTCTTGAGGAGTTGATCGCTAACATTACCAAGTTACTGTTTCTATCATCTCCGCTGGTACTTCTCAGGTAGTTTTTCACGCGCTTTAAGCAAGAAAAGCTGCGCTCACACGATGATGAAGTGACAGGAAGTGTAACGGAGATACAAAGAAGTCTGTACAAATCGATGAAGGCATTCCTTGTATGGCCTGAGTAAGGAAATAAATTCCAGTGTGGTGCTTGCAGTCACCCCCTGTTTTTGTTTTCTGTTTAGAAGCCGTCGCACTTGGTGTAGTTCAGCAGACAAGTTTTCATTTGTGATCCCATAATGCTGAGCCATAGGTGACAAGCAGTCCTCGTCAAGGATTGAATTCTGCATTGGGTTTAAAGCAGAAACATCTTTCAACACATCACATGACTCTGGAGAAAAGCGCCGATTCATTTCACTGATAAGATGGTCAATAACTGGATAAAAAAAGTGCTGACACATTTCATCGGCAGTTTTGGAAGGTGGACGGTCTCCTGTATGGGCATCAATTACAAAATCATGCAGGTGGTGCGGGTGCTGTGTCTGTCTCTTGTCAGACCGCAGCTGGGTAGAAATGCCAGCCTTTGTACACTGGGCCTGTGCTCTGGTCCATATTTCGTTCCATGCTGACTCGCTTCGCTTTTCTGAGAGTGTCACAATGGCAGACTGTACAAGGTCTGTGGCAGATGCAAGGTCCAGCTCTGGAGACTGTAGCTGATCAGATAAAAATTTTGTGACTCGAAACACATCTTCAAATAAAGTAAGCTGCAGAGTGAATTGGCTGTCAATGAGGGAGAAAATTCCCTTCGCTTAAATTTTTCCCCGAGCGTTTGAATGACTGATTATGTCAATAAGGGTTGCTCGAATCACAGGAAGCATTTTTTGAATTGCCGACAGGGCTGAATACTGACAGGCCCACCTTGTCTCAGAGAGTCTCTTTAGTTCGACTGGAGCTTGCGATGGTTCGATTTCCAGTTGTTTTTTTTCTGAAAAGTTCATGAGGAACAGAGCTCGAAAAAATTATAAAGCATCTGCACAGATTCAAGAATTCAGCAGCGGGCTGTATGCTTTTAACACAGTCCACCAAAACAAGGTTCAGCCGATGTGCATGGCAATGAATGTACAAAGCTTGCGGGACATCTTTTCTGAATTGTTCTGCTACACCTTTGTGACAGCCGGACATGACTGCTGCCCCATCGTAGCACTGTGCAATGCAACAGTTGTGGTCAATATTGCATTTGTGCAATGTCTGTTTGATTGTTTTCAAGAGTGATTCAGAATTTAATCCACTAGCAGGAGTGAAATGCAGGAATTCCTCTAATGCAACACCACTGTGCAAATAACGTGTCACCACAGACACCTGCTCTTTTTTGCTAACGTCTCTGCTTTCATCAACTATTATGGCAAACAGTCCTGCCTCTTCAATCTCACTACTTATTTGCTCCCTCACCATATTTGCCATTAATTCAGTTAACTCGTTTTGTATATCATGGTGTGTGTATTTTGCATTTTGGGGATTGTCAAGTATTTTTTTTCCAACAGTGTTGTCAAACTTGCCAATAAGATGCAACAGCTCAATAAAGTTTCCTCGGTTGGCAGAATTATCATCTTCTCTGTGGCCTCTTTGTGCAATTGTCTAACAAACAGTAAATCTCAATGATTCAACAACTGCTCGCATGTATTCCCTATTTTCCTGTACTGCTTTTACATGTCCTTCACTCAGTGCATTCTTGATTTTTGAACCATCCTCCTTCCTGATGTTAAACTCAGCCCATGCATCCATAGAGAATTTGTGCATTGCACTGGCATTGTGTATTTTGAAAGATTGTGTTGCTTTGCGCCAATTCTGATACCCATCGTGCGTAAACGCCCTCTCTGTGTGACCAGTCCCTGGGCGCGAGAAATGTCTACAGGCAAAACAAAATGTGTGGTCCATAGAAATGGAATATTCAAGCCAAGTATAGTCCTCATACCATCTGCGATTAAAAGAACGTACCTGCAGGCCATTTTTAATGCCAGGATATGTCCTTAAAAGAGGGCGCCGTGGCCCTTCCACTGGTGACATGCTTAGGTCTGGAGATATACACGAGTCAGTAAGACCGCTATTGATGGTCGTACCACACAGTTTGCTGCACCCAGCAGCTGCTAGATGTTCCTCCTGTGTGATGACAGACAGCAGTTCTTCCTCTCCATCCTGAACTTCAGACTGAGACTGTCGACTTGTGTTATTGTTCTCATCTGAGATATTCTGCAAAGTGTCTGAAATTCGCGGTCTTTTACTTGATATTAAATAGCGCACCATTGTGATAGCTGTCTATAAACTTAAAATGAATGCTAATTTGCACTAATTGCACCTAATTGACCCCTCCCCCACAACGTCTTCTTCTTCTTCTAGTTTTACGGCGGATCGCAGACTAACTGCATTACCGTCACCCCCCACAATGTCAATTGTTGTTGGCCACATACTGTATAGGCACTTTTTTTTTAGGTTTTTAATGTTTATTTTTCAGTGTTAATAAATGTGATACTGTGAGTTAAAAAAAAAAAAAAGGAAAATCATTAGAAAATCATTGGGGGGGGGGCTGTGCCGGGGCTAAGCAAGTTTCTGATGGGGCTATAGCCCCGTCAAGCCCCGCCCTAGCGCTGCCACTGAGCGCCACATGTCCTATTCATCATGTTCATGTTTTTGTCTGCTTGACCGGACTATACAAATTTGCGTATCTTGTTTTAGAGCAGTTAAAATTTGGTGCTTTGAGTAAAATTCTCTCATACTGACCACTGGATGTTCAACATGGCTCCTCATGGCCTCTCTGAGGATTTGAGAATTAGAATTGTTGCTCTCCACAAAGATGGCCTAGGCTATAAGAAGTTTGGTAACACCCTGAAACTGAGTTACAGTACAGTGGTCAGGGTCATACAGAGGTTTTCCAAGATTGGTTTCACTCGGAAAAGGCCTCGCAAGGGTCGATCAAAGAAGTTGAGTCCTTGTGCTGTGCGTCAGGTGAAGAAGCTGGCTTCAAAAAACAGACGCGTGAGTGCTGCCAGCATTGCTTTAGAGGCTGCAGAAGTAGAAGGTCAGCTTGTCAGTGCTCAGACCATATGCCGCACACTGCAACAAGTCAGTTTGCATGGCCGTCGTCCCAGGAGGAAGCCTCTTCTGAAGCTGGCTCACAAAAAAGCCTGCAAACAGTTTGCTGAAGACAAACTGCCCAAGAGCATGAATTACTGGAAACATGTCCTGTGGTCTGATGAGGCTAAGATAAACTTGTAAGGCTCAGATGGTGTCCAGCATGTGTGGCGATGCCCTGGTGAGGAGTACCAAGAAAAAAAAAAAGATGATGTCCGCCCTTCAGAAACTGGACCAAACGGCAGTTTTCCAACATAACGACCCCAAACACACTGCTAAGATGACAAATAAATAGTTCAGCCATGAAACTCTAGATGGCGCAAGCTGACGGGTTGTTAACGTAACTGATGATATTCAGAGAGTTGAACGACTTGGCACAAGCTGATTGGTTCATGCTGGACATGCAGCCAATGAGCTTAATGCCTTGCATTCATATGGCTGGCTAGTATCCACAGCGATTCCTGCAGCGTGCTTTCAGAGTTCTCTGAAGCTCAACAGCTAGATAAGTAAACAGTCTTCACTCTGATTTCAGTGCAATTTTGCGTTTGTCAGTTTTTATTCTTAAACTAGAAAACATACACGTTGTAAAACTTCGTGCAGGGTATTTGCGTGAGGAGTAATTACTAGGCATGTGTGTTCAGGGGTGCCATGAAGACAGAAATTTGAGCCCCCTTCTTCCAGATTAATTATTATTATTATTTTTTTTTGCATTCCGATTCTGACATCCAAAGGCACAACAGTACATCTGATCTCTTATTCTGTGGATCTTTCCCGTTTCACTCCGCTTGTTACTGTGTGTTTCTGCCACCACAATGCGCGCGCAGCTGCGAGTGACGTAACTGTGCCGTCTACATGAAATTGGTCTATAGCCAGCAAGCCGACGCGCAAACCTGCCGTGAATGAAACTGAAAGTAAAGTAACTTCTTTCCACTGCTGATGCTGCTCTCTCCTGTTGCGATCTTCGATCTTTTAATTGGCTGATGATGAATAAAATGCACTGTTGCTTTCTTTGAGGTGATTGCGTGGTAGGCCTAATTCAAGATGTTTCATGCGGCACATTCGGATTTATTTATTTTATTTTTTAAACTGAATTACCTCTGTTGTGAATTGTGCTTCAAAAAAAAAAAAGAAAAAGTATTTTCATCTTCTCTGACAAGTGGTTCCGCACATGCAACTAACATAAAACACACTTTCAATAAAAGAAAAAGATTTAACCATAATAATAATAATAATAATAATAATAGTAAAATATTTAGCCTTAATAATCCACAGTAGCATCAGGTTATTTGACCATGTGTAGTTAAAATCATTTACTTTAGATTGAGTGAGGTGAAACCAGCCACAAAGCAATTTGTTAGCCAGCTGCTGATTTTATTCAGATGTGGTAGAAAATCAGACTACTAGTTAAATATAAACTTTTTAATGCTACTTTTAAATGCTTTTTCAATATTGATATAATTATAATTGTGATGTCTAGCAAAGAAGAATCCTATCTTTCAAAAATATGAAAGCCAGTTTTATTATATTCCCTGACAGTGGCTGTTTTTTTCTTTCATGAATAAATATAATTAAAAATCACAAACTGTTTCTTTGCATTTATTTTAGTTATGGTCAGTATTGGGTTCACAGATTATGTGGGGAGGGTACTTTTTATTGCGTGTGTGGATGACCGTCAGCCACCACCGAAGACCTTTTGACCCAGGAAATCCCTGGTTTATTCAACGAAGTCAGTCGCCACAAATCAATGTATGGGAAACACTGGCATGTACAGTATATGAAATATCGGAAATATGTTAAAATCATTTCACCGTTATTTAAATTATTTTATCGCGATATACACTCACCGCCACTTTATTAGGTATACTTGTTCAATTGCTTGGTAACACAAATTGCTAATCAGCCAATCACATGGCAGCAACTCGATGCATTTAAGCATCTAGATGTGGTGAAGACGACTTGCTGAAGTTCAAACTGAGCATCAGAATGGGGAAGAAAGGGGATTCAAGTGACTTTGAACGTGGAATGGTTGTTGGTGCCAGACCAGGCGGGCTGGTCTGAGTATTTCAAAAACTGCTGATCTACTGGGATTTTCAAGCACAACCATCTCTAGTGTTGAGCGGCAGTTGTGTGGACGAAAATGCCTTGTTGATGTCAGAGGTCAGAGGAGAATGGGCAGACTGGTTAGAGATGATAGAAAGGCAACAGTAACTCAAATAACCACTTGTTACAACCAAGGTATGCAGAATACCATCTCTGAACGCACAACACATCGAACCCTGAAGCAGATGGGCTACAGCAGCAGAAGACCACACAAGGTGCGGCTCCTGTCAGCTAAGAACAGGAAACAGAGGCTACAATTCGCACAGGCTCACAAAAATTGGACAATAGAAGATTGGAAAAACGTTGCCTGGTCTGGTGAGTCTTGATTTCTGCTGCGACATTCAGATGGTAGGGTCAGAATTTGGCGTAAAGAACATGAAAGCATGGATCCATCCTGCCTTGTCTCAACGGTTCAGGCTGGTGGTGGTGGTGTAATGGTGTGGGGGATATTTTCTTGGCACATTTTGAGCCCCTTAGTACCAATTGAGCATCGTTTAAACGCCACAGCTTGCCTGAGTATTGTTGCTGACCATGTCCATCCCTTTATGACTGCAGTGTACCCATCTTCCGATGGCTACTTCCAGCAGCATAATGCACCATGTCACAAAGCTCAGATCATCTCAGACTGGATTCTTGAATATGGCAATGAGTTCACTTTACTCAAATGGTCTCCACAGTCACCAGATCTCAATCCAATAGAGCACCTTTGGGATGTGGTGGAACGGGAGATTCGCATCATGAATGTGCAGTCGACAAATCTGCAGGTACTGCGTGATGCTATCATGTCATTATGGACCAAAATCTCTGAGGAATGTTTCCAACACTTTGTTGAATCTATGCCACGAAGAATTAAGGCAGTTCTGAAGGCAAAAGTGGGTCCAACCCGGTACTAGCAAGGTGTACCTAATAAAGTGGCCAGTGAGTGCATATTGATATTGAATTTGTGGGGCTTTTGTAGAGCTGTCTCTGTCTTATATGATGTTGAATATGATTGATATTCAACCTATATTCATTCAGATTTTTTAAAACTATATTGCTACTCTTTTCAAGGCATCATTTTGATTCTATTTACTTTCTGCATTGTTCTCTTAGGATCTCCTCCCTTGATCCCTGTTAATTTTCTCTATATATTTCTGTGTCCTCTCTCTTCCACTAATTTCTCTCCCTCAATTGTTTCTGTCTCAAAAACAAAGTATCACATTTTATACTTATTTTCATGACACTTTATAACAGTACAAGTTTTCTGTGAAAACATCAGAAAAAATAGTTGAATAAATCTTATTTAATTATTTAAAATGTTTTTTAAAGAGACCTTGTCCTCTGGTGTGACATCTTTGTCCTGTGGTGTGACAGTACAGGCGTCACACCAGAGGACATTTTCTGTCGCACTATAGGACGTTTCAGCCTTTTTCTGTCTAACCTGTCATTAGCGGTAAGCGAGACACGTGCATAATTTTCCATGATTATGTAGTTTAACATGCAGTTTTTAATTAAATATAATTTAGGGGTGTCACACCAAAGGACAACAAAACGTTACACTTTTGTAGTGGTTCCAAAAAAGCAAAATTGACCATGTGCACATATCATGGGCTTCACAGGGGGCTTCAGTAACATGACCATGAATGGGGTCCTTCAACTAATTTAAGTTTTCTCTGGAATTGGCCGATTTAAAATCAGGATATGGTGTCACACCGGAGGACATGGTTTTCAGAAACAAAATGTATTGAGTTCCTACGCTTTCAGAAATATATGGATGAAAAAAATGATTGCCATTTACTAAAATAGACACTTGTACAATTATGCCAGAGGTATTGATTAACATTTTTATGCATTTCTTTTTCATTTATAAAAGTTGTAATTTATTGAACCATGCTTGGGACAGTCACACCATAGGACAATTTTGAGATTTAGCTCAAAATTTAAAAGAATCTAATAACACTGCAGCTTTTATAACAATAGGTCCACGTGGGACAAAGAAATGTTTAACAATTTACTGCATTTTAAATAATGACAATATTACTTATATTCATTTTTAGCAGTGAAAATGCCATGTCATGTCAACAACCCAAATATATGTATATACATATGTGTGTACTGTGTATATTTATTATGTATATATAAATACACACATGCATGTATATATTTAAGAAAAATGTTATGTTTATATATTAAATATATTTACATATAATAGAAATTATATGAATATAAATATATACATGAAAATATTTTCAAAATATATGCTGTATGTGTGTCTACATAATAAATATACATAATACAGACATATTATGTACACAACTTTTATTTTGGATGCGATTTAATCATTCCCTGCTGTGGGAATTCTCACTCCAAGTTGAACACAAAAGTTGTGAAAAATTAGTTTTTGATTCTATAGGAAAAATATTGTATTACATTTGTCAAAACTTTACATTTGAATCAGTTGAACGGAAAAACTGACACTAAATGGAAATCTCAACTTTCTGTATCTGAGGATATTTTTCCATCTTAGAGACTTTGGTGTAAACCTCCCATTTCAAAAAGATGTGGAGATCTTCGGTGGAGATTGATTCATTGTATTTTAGCCCCAAATCAGTTTGTTGCAAAGATAAATGAAAATGTTACATCAAATTGTCCTTTTGTGATGCCTTAGATGGTGTTTTCATATGTTTTGTGATTGCCCTGGACTTGAACCTATTTTTGTGCTGTTAAGAAAAATAATAACAGAATTAGGTTTTCTGTATACTAATAGTTTATTTATATTGGGCTGTTCTTATAAGAGATCTTTACAAGAACAATGTGTACTTGCTAAATTTGTAATAGGTCAAGCTAAATGAAGGAAAAAATAAAGGGAAGTAGAGGTCTGCGCGGGATTATTTTTTTTAATCCCGCTCTTGCGAGGATATATTCCGCACCCACCCGGTCAAATTACACCAGAGTTACTGACCGCTACCGCTTTTTATTCGGGAATTTAATCCCACATTGCAAGAAATCTGGTTAGTTCTCGCTTGATAGCCGCGGGAATGCAGACCTCTACAGGTAAGTATGTTTGTATGGTAGCTGTATTTAAATCTCTGTTGGAATCACGAGTGGTTATGGAATATATCTATTACAAGCAGATTGACAATATTCCTTTTTTAAATGGAGATGGGGTGTTAAGGAAGCCCATGTTATAGTGAATGAGTTTGGTGGTTTGGTTTTTAATTGATAATGTAATTTATTGTGTTATAGCAGACATGTAGGAATGCAGTATAATGTTTGATGTTTATTGTGAAAATGATTATATGAATTCATTTAATTTATTTATTTTTTTGTGTAGAATAGGTTTGTAAAATTCAAAGTCTCTCTCTCTCTCTCTCTCTCTCTCTCTTTCTCTCTCTGCTTTTTGTGTCCTTAGAGAAAGATCAGGCTCAGATGTGTTCAGCTCTGTGTCTGTGAAGAGTGACTGGTCAAAAGATGAACCACTGAAATTCAATGAGAAAAAACCTGCATCTTCCCAAAGGTATTTTTCATGTGTTTTGCATTACAGAGTAACATTAGCTAAATTCTTCACTGTGGTGTGATAATTAAATAAAACACAACGTTTATTCAATTAACACAATTTATTCCCTCCATCGCCTCGACTCTCACATCCGCAACTCCATTCCACACACAGTTCTTCTACAATCCCGTTCTCTCACTGCACGCGCTCACCTTTGAACCAGCGCATGCGCTAACCTCCTTTTTAACCCGGAAGAACCTTCTTCCAAGCGAACAGAGTTGGGAGGAAATAACGTTAACATGGTGTGTATGTGACACAACTTGACAAAATGAAAAGTCAAAACAAAATGCAAAACACTGCCCAAATGTATACGCAATGAAAGAAGGCGGAACTATTATTCTCGCTGTAGTATTGTTGCTGCTGCCGGCGCCATGTTGTGGAGACTACTTTGTTTGGGCTTCCAAAAGAGGGCACAACTAGAAATCAGTGGTTAAGTTGCATTAACAACACTGTTCCAGAACAGTACAACCCAAATATTAGAGTGCAGTGCATTTTACGGAGGACTATTTCCTGAACCTGGAAGAGTAGCCTACAATGCTGGCTTGCACAAAGGCTGTTTCTATAAAGTGGGGGCAATCCCAACTTTGCAAGGACAGTCTGGCGCTTCTGACTCACAGCCAGTAAGTACTTTTCTTATTTAAAGAATTTGCCACTGACGATTCAAACGCGAGTTTTTAGCAGTGTGGAGTAGTGCTTGTTGTTTGTCGTTTCTCCGATCACAAATGCAGACATGGTAATGTTTACACAGCGCGACGCGTAAAAAGACAATATAAGTCATTATAATCAGTAATTATGTCCCCACTGGATGCAACAAATGCCTCGTTTATAATGGGTTTTATTGTTTTAGTCTCATCGCGCCGGGACCATAGACTGCAAAAAGGCCGGGACACGGCATCACAACATGAAATGGGGCGTAACATTTCCGTCACATGCTTGAGGTATTTGGCCAATCACAATGCACTGGATAGCTGGCCAATCAGAGCATGCTTCACTTCTCAGAACGATGAGCTTTGTAAAAATCAGTGCGTTTCAGAAAGGCGGGGCATAGAGGAGCAACAATAATGCATAATATGTGGAAAATAATGTGTTTTTTAACCTTAAGCAACATAAACACATTGCATTACACCAAATACACAAAATAATGTTCTTTTTAGCAACGTCATATGATCACTTTGATGTTTTTTTTTTGTGTGTGTGTAGAATAATAGGTTTGTAAAAGTCAGAGTCTCTCTCTCTCTCTCTCTCTCTCTCTCTCTCTCTCTCTCTCTGCTCTTTGTGTCCTTAGAAAAAGATCAAGCTCAGACGTGTTCAGCTCTGTGTCTGTGAAGAGTGACTGGTCAAAAGATGAACCACTGAAATTCAATGAGAAAAAACCTGCATCTTCCCAAAGGTATTTTTCATGTGTTTTGCATTACAGAGTAACATTAGCTAAATTCTTCACTGTGGTGTGATAATTAAATAAAACACAACGTTTATTCAATTAACACAATTTATTCCCTCCATCGCCTCGACTCTCACATCCGCAACTCCATTCCACACACAGTTCTTCTACAATCCCGTTCTCTCACTGCACGCGCTCACCTTTGAACCAGCGCATGCGCTAACCTCATTTTTAACCCGGAAGAACCTTCTTCCAAGCGAACAGAGTTGGGAGGAAATAACGTTAACATGGTGTGTATGTGACACAACGTGACAAAATGAAAAGTCAAAACAAAATGCAAAACACTGCCCAAATGTATACGTTAATGAAAGAAGGCGGAACTATTATTCTCGCTGTAGTATTGTTGCTGCTGCGGCGCCATGTCGTGGAGACTACTTTGTTTGGGCTTCCAAAGAGGGCACAACTAGAAATCAGTGGTTAAGTTGCATTAACAACACTGTTCCAGAACAGTACAACCCAAATATTAGAGGGCAGTGCATTTTACGGAGGACTATTTCCTGAACCTGGAAGAGTAGCCTACAATGCTGGCTTGCACAAAGGCTGTTTCTATAAAGTGGGGCAATCCCAACTTTGCAAGGACAGTCTGGCGCTTCTGACTCACAGCCAGTAAGTACTTTTCTTATTTAAAGAATTTGCCACTGACGATTCAAGCGAGTTTTTAGCAGTGTGGATTAGTGCTTGTTGTTTGTCGTTTCTCCGATCACAAATGCAGACATGGTAATGTTTACACAGCCGACGTAAAAGACAATATAAGTCATTATAATCAGTAATTATGTCCCCAATGGATGCAACAAATGCCTCGTTTATAATGGGTTTTATTGTTTTAGTCTCATCGCGCCGGGACCATAGACTGTAAAAAGGCCGGGACACGGCATCACAACATGAAATGGGGCGTAACATTTCCGTCACATGCTTGAGGTATTTGGCCAATCACAATGCACTGGATAGCTGGCCAATCAGAGCATGCCTCACTTCTCAGAACGATGAGCTTTGTAAAAATCAGTGCGTTTCAGAAAGGCGGGGCATAGAGGAGCAACAATAATGCATAATATGTGGAAAATAATGTGTTTTTTAACCTTAAGCAACATAAACACATTGCATTACACCAAATATACAAAATAATGTTCTTTTTAGCAACGTCATATGATCACTTTGATGTTTTTTTTTGTGTGTGTAGAATAATAGGTTTGTAAAAGTCAGAGTCTCTCTCTCTCTCTCTCTCTCTCTCTCTCTCTCTCTCTCTCTCTCTCTCTCTCTCTCTCTCTCTCTCTCTCTCTCTCTCTCTCTCTCTCTCTCTCTCTCTCTCTCTCTCTCTCTCTCTCTCTCTCTCTCTCTCTCTCTCTCTCTCTCTCTCTCTCTCTCTCTCTCTCTCTCTCTCTCTCTCTCTCTCTCTCTCTCTCTCTCTCTCTCTCTCTCTCTCTCTCTCTCTCTCTCTCTGCTCTGCTCTGCTCTGCTCTGCTCTGCTCTGCTCTTTGTGTCCTTAGAAAAGATCAAGCTCAGACGTGTTCAGCTCTGTGTCTGTGAAGAGTGACTGGTCAAAGGATGAACCACTGAAATTCAGTGAGAAGAAACCTTCATCTGCCAAAAGGTATTTAATATGCTTTGCATTACAGCATAACATTAGCTAAATTCTCCGCTGTGGTGTGTATGTGACACAACTTGACAAAATGAAAAGTCAATTCAACTGAAAGCAGAACGTTTAATTAATAAAGAGTACTGTAAATATGATTGACTTTGATGTGCTTTGATTAAATCATGGTGCATTTGTCCGTCAGTGTCTGTATTAGGTGCGTAAGGTGCAAAATTGTACCACAGGAATGCACTAATATGCTACAGTGAGGAAAATAAGTATTTGAACACCCTGCTATTTTGCAAGTTCTCCCACTTAGAAATCATGGAGGGGTCTGAAATTGTCATCGTAGGTGCATGTCCACTGTGAGAGACATAATCTAAAAAAAAAAATCCAGAAATCACAATGTAGAATTTTTTAACTATTTATTTGTATGATACAGCTGCAAATAAGTATTTGAACACCTGTCTATCAGCTAGAATTCTGACCCTCAAAGACCTGTTAGTCTGCCTTTAAAATGTCCACCTCCACTCCATTTATTATCCTAAATTAGATGCACCTGTTTGAGGTCGTTAGCTGCATAAAGACACCTGTCCACCCCATACAATCAGTAAGAATCCAACTACTAACATGGCCAAGACCAAAGAGCTGTCCAAAGACACTAGAGACAAAATTGTACACCTCCACAAGGCTGGAAAGGGCTACGGGGAAATTGCCAAGCAGCTTGGTGAAAAAAGGTCCACTGTTGGAGCAATCATTAGAAAATGGAAGAAGCTAAACATGACTGTGAATCTCCCTCGGACTGGGGCTCCATGCAAGATCTCACCTTGTGGGGTCTCAATGATCCTAAGAAAGGTGAGAAATCAGCCCAGAACTACACGGGAGGAGCTGGTCAATGACCTGAAAAGAGCTGGGACCACCGTTTCCAAGGTTACTGTTGGTAATACACTAAGACGTCATGGTTTGAAATCATGCATGGCACGGAAGGTTCCCCTGCTTAAACCAGCACATGTCCAGCCCGACTTAAGTTTGCCAATGACCATTTGGATGATCCAGAGGAGTCATGGGAGAAAGTCATGTGGTCAGATGAGACCAAAATATAACTTTTTGGTCATAATTCCACTAAACGTGTTTGGAGGAAGAAGAATGATGAGTACCATCCAAGAACACCATCCCTACTGTGAAGCATGGGGTGGTAGCATCATGCTTTGGGGTGTTTTTCTGCACATGGGACAGGGCGACTGCACTGTATTAAGGAGAGGATGACCGGGGCCATGTATTGCGAGATTTTGGGGAACAACCTCCTTCCCTCAGTTAGAGCATTGAAGATGGGTCGAGGCTGGGTCTTCCAACATGACAATGACCGAAGCACACAGCCAGGATAACCAAGGAGTGGCTCTGTAAGAAGCATATCAAGGTTCTGGCGTGGCCTAGCCAGTCTCCAGACCTAAACCCAATAGAGAATCTTTGGAGGAGCTCAAAATCCGTGTTTCTCAGCGACAGGCCAGAAACCTGACTGATCTAGAGAAGATCTGTGTGGAGGAGTGGGCCAAAATCCCTCCTGCAGTGTGTGCAAACCTGGTGAAAAACTACAGGAAACGTTTGACCTCTGTAATTGCAAACAAAGGCTACTGTACCAAATATTAACATTGATTTTCTCAGGTGTTCAAATACTTATTTGCAGCTGTATCATACAAATAAATAGTTAAAAATCATACATTGTGATTTCTGGATTTTTTTCTTTAGATTATGTCTCTCACAGTGGACATGCACCTACGATGACAATTTCAGACCCCTCCATGATTTCTTAGTGGGAAAATTTGCAAAATAGCAGGGTGTTCAAATACTTATTTTCCTCACTGTATATGAATGGTACATAAATTCAACATGGAGAAGCCTCTTTTAAACATGATATTTTAAAATAAAAAAAAACAACCACTTATTTACCATTTTAATGCAAAATTTAAAATAAAATAATCTAAAAAAAAAAGCACAGACCAAATGTTAACTGGTTTGAGGAACATTAACTCAACTGAACGAAATAATTATATTCTTCTGCAGCAGCTCACTTTTTTGTCCTCCTGTATGTCATGTGTTTTGTCCATTGAAATGCATTATTCACTACTGTAAATTGACATGACCGGTGGATGTTTTCTGTTGAAACAATTAATCGATTATTTTCATTTTTACTTATAAATTACTTTATCGATTAGTTGATGCGGTCCTACCATCCATGCATAGTCATGAGAAAGATAAAAGCACGGCTATACTGTATGTAATTACATTGTCTCGTAATGACACTGATGAATCTCCTGTAGTAAAGTGTTTTTTTGTTTTTTTCTCTCTGTTCTTTGTGTCATTAGTGTAAGATCAGGCTCGTGTGTGCTCAGCTCTGTGTCTGTGAAGAGTGACCGGTCAAAAGATGAACCACCGAGATTCAGTGAGAAAAAAACATCATCTATCAAAAGGTATTTTTTAACTTAAAAAAAAAAAGAAAAATATTTTATTGAAATTTTGGTATCATGATACTACTACTGGTTAATATAACACTACTAGTTAATATACTGCAAGTTCCTGATAAAAGAAGAAATGCGGGCGACTTTCTTGTTATTGTAAAACTGCATTTCCCATTAACACTTTATTTATTTATTTTTTATTTTTGGCTGATGAATGCTGAATAAAAGTCAGTGTAACAGTGTAAAGTACCCTTATTATTTGCGTGTGATTACTGTGTACACATGAAAACCCTTGAAAAGTTCCTGGGATTCGTGTGAATCTCCATCATAACAATAGAAAAGAGCAGCAGAATGGCAGTTAGCATGAAACGGCAGGGTTTGCTCTGGCAGACTGGAGGTTTTTGGTAATCACATTCAGGTAGAATAATAGATAGCTTAAGTCACATTTCCTATCAAAAAGTTTAGAAATTAAATAAATTTTATTGATTTTTGATTTGATTAAATTTACTAACTCAGTGCAGAACTTAAAATGAATTTATGTGCAAGGGAGAGGTTAATGCAATGCAGCTTTCATTATAAATGAGTCATTGTAAATATAAGAACAAGATAGATATAGACTATTATAAGGGTTCAAGCTAACATAACTATGTAGCAGGGACATCTCTGCTTTTTGTTTTAGTTAGTAAACAAAAACTTGTGCTGTTCAGTTGGATTTATCAAATGTGTGAAATTACCAGCATATTAATTTTCACATCTATACATTTATAAAATAAATGAGTAAATTTGAGACACTGAACTGGAATGACCATTAACTTTTGCACTTTGTAAATGAACATCAGTAACAGAGGCATTTCCTGTAGTCAAGTGTTTATTTCTCTCTCATACAGGTTTGATGATTGTTTGCCCAAATGATAAACACAGCTGTTAACCTCTTAGTTTCCATATGATTTGATGTTTTATGTGATTTAGCAACAAAGGACAGAAGACCACAGTAAATATTGGTGCAGAATTTACACGGTGGGAAACTCTAAAAGCACAGAAGGGACTGAAGAGTGATGTGGAACTGGCATCTTTTCTTCTCAACCGGTGGGAATACAAAATTATATTTTAGATACTACAATTTAACTAAAAGGTTTAATTTACCTGTTTACATGTAACTTAGCTTTTAAAAGGGTTTACGCTCTGCCTTTTGAAGAACATTTAGCATTTTACAATAAGTGTTAAAATACTCTGCATCCCATAAACCAAAAGGTTCAAGAGAAATGATTGTGTTCCTAAAAAGACAACATTTTTGTTTTGTCATGTCAGTTGTGTGATGATATTGACTTTGGCTATGACCTTCTGACATTTTCTGTCATTCATATGTGATGTTGTCAGTCAGTTTTTCAGAGATTAAGGGCATTTGTGTGTGCTTTCATGAAATAAACAAAAAGAGAAAAAATACAATTATACTGATGTTGAGAATGGCTTTGTTTGCAAAAAATCTGTTTCTTACAGATATCTCTAATATCAAAAATTATTTTCCTAACAGGATTCAATATGAGAAAACAGACTTCCAGAATTACCGCTTCAAAAAGAATTTCAGAGAAAATCTTGTCTGGATCTTCCAGGTGGGGAACAATTTTGTTTATATTATTAAATTAAGTAAAAAATATGTAAATAGTAAAGTGAGGTTTATATTATAACAAATACATTATTCAACAAAAATAATTGCATATTTTACCCCTGGCACCCCACCAGTCAACGCCACTGAGTGGCAGTGTGTCTGCTAAATTGCATAGGGAGACACTGGTTTTAAACTTTTCGAGTTACTTTCAATAATTTGACTTAAAATGATCGAATAAAGTTTGATGATAACTTATGGTAACTGATGTTCTAAAATTATATTAAATATTAAATACTGATTTTCTAAAAATACAATTTTTTGTCTATACCATTGCTGTTTTGTGGTTACATTTCTCACATTATCACAGCTTCACTAATGCTTTTACTGTTGCCTGTCTGTAACATGTTTGACCTCATGTTTATATGTGGATTTAAGATTTAATTACATTTTATTGTTGTAATCTTTGTTTTTATGCTTTGATTTTAGGACCTTGAGTACAAAATAACTGTATTTCTGAAGACTGAACTGGAAAAGTTTAAGAAAATATTAAAAAAAGAGAACACACAATACTTTGTCCAGGACTTTATAGAGGACATGTGCAGTGTCAAAGAAGCAGCTCTTGATATCACACTTTACTTTCTTAAAAATATGAAGCAAGATGAACTTGCAGACACTCTAAAAGGTAAGAGGCTCATGAGCATCTGTCATACTGTCACTTATAAAATGAGGAAAGAAAAGTAGGATCAAGTGTTTTTGTTGTTGTTTGTTTAGATGAGCTGGTCTTCATTCATCAACGACAACTTAAATCAAACCTGAAGAAAAAGTATCAATGTGTGTTTGAAGGAATTGCAAAGCATGGTGACTTCACACTTCTAAATAACATCTACACAGATCTCTATATCACTCAGGGTTGTAGTGAACAGGTCAATACTGAACATGAGGTAAGACAGATTGAAAATGTTCGCAGGCGTGCTGAGTCACAGGAGATACAGGTTGAATGCACAAATTTGTTTGAAGCACCTGAACTAGACGAGCAGATCAGAACTGTACTGACAAAAGGAGTTGCTGGCATCGGAAAATCCATCTCTGTTCAAAAGTTTATTCTGGATTGGGCTGAAGGAAAAGAAAATCAAGGTATCAGCTTCATATTTCCTCTTCCATTCAGAGAGATGAACTTGAAGGAGAAAGTAAAACAAAGTTTGATGAGCCTTGTAAGTCAGTTTTTCCCAGAGACAAAAGGACTGAACCTTACAAGAAATGATGAATTCAAAGTCCTGTTCATCCTTGATGGTTTGGACGAATGCCGTCTTCCTCTGAACTTTAAGGAGAATGAGACGTGGCGTGATGTATCTTCACCAGCATCTCTGGATGTTCTCCTAACGAACCTCATCAAGGGAAATCTGCTTCCTTCTGCTCTCATCTGGATCACCACCAGACCAGCAGCTGCCAGTAAGATTCCTCCTGACTGTATCGACCGGGTAACAGAGATACGAGGATTCAATGATGCACAAAAGGAAGAGTACTTCAAAAAAAGATTCACGGATGAGAATCAGGCCAAAGAAATCATTGATCATGTTAAAAAATCAAAGAGTCTCTTCATCATGTGCCACATCCCAGTCTTCTGCTGGATTTCAGCCACTGTTCTCCAGAACATTTTAGAGGAGAAAAGAAATAATGATTTGAAAAACAATCAGGCTGATGACGCCTCCAAAACACTGCAGGAATCAAATACTGAAGACACTCCCAAGACTCTGACACAAATGTACACACACTTTCTCCGCTTTCAGATGCTGCAGAGTCGTAGAAAATATGATGGAGAATACAGACCAGATGTTTCCTGGGATAAAGATGTTATTCTGTCACTGGGGAAACTGGCATTTCATCAGCTGGAAAGAAATAACCTGATCTTCTATGACACCGACCTGGAAGCTTCTGGTATTGACGTTGATAAGGCATCAGTGTATTCAGGCATGTGTACCCAGATCTTTAAGGAGGAAACAGGGATCATTCTTGGTACCATGTACTGTTTTGTTCACATGAGCATTCAAGAGTTTATTGCAGCCCTTTATGCACATCTTTTTCTAGACATCAACAAGAAAAACGCATTTGTTCATGAGTCTACAGAACAGGAAAACCAAAATGACAGCATGATTGATTTGCTCAAGACTGCAGTGGACAAGGCGCTTGAGAGTGACAATGGACACCTGGACCTTTTCCTTCGCTTCCTTCTCGGTTTGTCACTGGAGTCTAAAAAAACACTCTTACGAGGTCTATTGACACAGCAAGACAACAATGACCAGAGCAAAAAGGAAATAGTTCAGTACATCAAGCAGAAATTTGAAGATAATCTTTCTCCGGATCGATCCATAAATCTGTTCTACTGTCTGAATGAACTGAACGACCAAACTCTGGTGAAAGAGATTCAAACCCACCTTAGAGAAGGAAGTCTGTCATCTTCTGATCTTTCTCCTGCCCAGTGGTCTGCTTTGGCTTTTGTGTTGTTGACATCAGAGGAGGAGATGAAGAAGTTTGAGCTTCAGAAATTCAAGAAATCAGACGAGTGTCTCATTCGACTATCATCAGTCATAAAAACTTGCACAGAAGCTTTGTTAGTAATTTGTCATATTTTTGCACTCATCTGAAAAACACATCTGTCGATAACCTTCTTTAATTTTCTGAGTCATTTACCACCTGCAAGTAAATTCTAAACAACATGACATAATTAATCTTTCTATATAGTTTAATTCAATATACCCATGTTCTATTTTAATATTCGTATTATTGTAATCGCATAAAACTTACTTAAACTTGTATATGGTTAAATGATATCAGTATGATTTAGGGCTACAACAACTAATCAAAATCAATAATGAAATGTAATTATTGAGTAATCACATCTATGCGCTTTGCACTAAAAGCAGCTGCTAGTTATGTCATTTTAAATTAGTCAATTACACATAAACACATAAAAATGAATCTAAAATATAGTGGAATGCTTTAAATTATGCACTTAAAACAAACCCATTTGCATATATTTTAACGTGGCCCTGGCAGGTGCTCTGGCAGATGTGTGTTCTGTTTAATGCATTTGGAGACATTTTTCTCAGTTTAAACTGTAACTTACATTTTACAGTTGTATCTTTAGATATAAATTTTAGAAAATGCTGCATTTGCATTTTGCATAAACGTTCAGCCTGACAGCAAGCAAGGCTCTGTTGAACTTCATTCAATTAATTGAGCGCCAATATGGATATGCGAGTGAAACAAATGTAACTGAAACAAACAGAAATACATATTGTGTATGTAGGTTTAATGTAGGAATGTGTAATTTTAATGTAGGAATGTAGGATTGTGTATGTAGGAATGCAGGTTTAAAATGCTAAAAACGCATAAATACTGTTTAACAGACAAAGCAATAGTAACCATGTAATAAGAACGGACACTTACACTTCTGTGTTGTGACATTACTGTTGGATCCAATATAGTTGGCACAGCATTGTCTTTTAGTTTCAATCTTTCTGAAAATCCCACGTCGATTTGTGCCTCATTTGGCTTCAATATAAGATGTTTTTAGACTAACGAAAGTTTTGAGTTTTGAAACTTAAGGGATGTTTTTATAGTACAATAACCTCTTATACAATATGTCTAAAGATCAAGGGAATTTTGGTCTCTCAGTTTATGACCCCTTTAATGAGAACATTAACTGTACAGAGACTATTGTAATGGGGTATAAATATCATTACTGTTTTCACATGAGTGAAAGTTTTAGATCATAATGTTTCATTTTTTGCACATAATGTATATCATAACCTGCTTTGATACATTCACAATGTTACATAGCCAGCAGTTTGCACATTATTGGAAGACAACATTAAAAAAAGAAAAGAAGTATCACTTTAGTGCTAATTTGTTTAATAATCAATTTACAGATTAATCAATTATCAAAATAATGTTAGTTACAGCCCTACATCAAAACCATAAACCTTAACAAAATGTAACATGCTTGTTTAAAATTGTTTATTTTATGTAGCAAATATCTCTGTGTCTAAAAAAAAAATACTAATTAAAATATATTTAATGTTTAGGTAAAAATATTTACATTTATGTATTTACCAAATCTAATTCTGTGATTTCCCTTATAGACTGAATGATTGTAACTTAACAGACAGAAGCTGTTCAGCTCTGGCTACGGTTCTTGAATCAGATTCCAATCTGAAAAAGCTGAACATGAACAATAATAATCTGAAGGATTCAGGATTGATTTATCTCTGCACTGGACTGAAGAGTGTAAAGTGTGAATTAGAGAAACTAGAGTAAGTTGTGTGACAACAGACACAATTTGAGTTAAATCAAAGCTGAATGTGTGACTTGTTTTAGAAATTATTTACAAATAATGTGACTAAATTTATTGTTTTAATGTAATTACATTAAAAAGATCAAATGCATTTTATTTCTAATATTTTTACTGTAGTCTTTCAGACTGCAGCATCACTGAAGAAGGTTATAAAGCTCTGGCTTCAGCTCTGAGATCAAACCCTTCACACCTGATAGAGCTGGATCTCACAGGAAATGATCCTGGACAATCAGGAGTGAAGCAGCTCAGTGATTTACTACAGGATCCAGAATATTCACTGAAGACACTGAGGTGAGACGTGATAAAATAATGCAGTGACATGCTGTTGAATTATTAATACAAATATAATTTCACTAATGCAATCTGTTGCATCAAATTAAATTCAGGATAAACCATTCCTCAATGTTTCCCATCAGAATCAGATGCTATTTTTATTACACCAAGTTTAATTGAATTGACTCCTCCTTCATCTTCTCTTCTGCAGGTTTTTGAGTCCAGCTGCAGATGAAGCCTGTCAGGATGTGAATAGAGTTCTGGGTGAAAACCTGTTACTGCTGAGAGATCTGAATCTGAGTAAACATAAACTAGGAGATTCTGGATTGAAGAAACTTTCTATGGTACTGCAGGATAAACACTGTAAACTCAACACACTGATGTGAGTATTATCATTATTATGAGAACGTTTAACACTTATGAACTTGCTGCTGGATGTGTTTTATGTATCGTTTATCGGAGTGTTGACTTTTAAATAACAACTAACTCTTGGCAAATATTTAGTTGAAACTGTAACTTTTTTTCTCTTAACAGTCTGAATAACAGCAATATTACAGAAGAAGGTTGTGCAGCTCTGACTTCAGCATTTGATTCAAACCCTTCAAACCTGATAGAGCTGGATCTGAGTGGAAATAAACTCGGAAACTCTGGAGTGACTCAAATCTCCACTCTACTGGGAAACTCTCAGTGTACACTGCAGATACTCAGGTTTGAATTTGGTGAATTTAAACATGGACAGAAAATTTCTGTCAGTAATATCACTTTTGAGAATTATAAACATTGTAATATTAAAATTGAAATGTTATACTAAATGAGTAACAACATTTGAGACTTTATGTTGCTGTTTTTTGTCTTCCTCTAGACTTTCAGACTGCAGTATCACTGAAGAAGGTTATAAAGCTCTGGCTTCAGCTCTGAGATCAAACCCTTCACACCTGATAGAGCTGGATCTCACAGGAAATGATCCTGGACAATCAGGAGTGAAGCAGCTCAGTGATTTACTACAGGATCCAAACTATCAGCTGAAGACACTGAGGTGAGACGTGATAAAATAATGCAAAATAAATTATGTGGCAAGATAATTATTTTTAGAAATATTATTTCTGTAATAATAATGAATGATAATTCAAGATAATCAATTTCACCCTGTTTACCATCTGAACTAGATGCTGTTTTTCATTACCCCAAGTTTAGCTGAATTGATTCCTGTTTCTTCTTCCCTTCTGCAGGTTTTTGGGTTCTGCTGCAGATGAAGCCTGTCAGTATGTGACTGGAATTGTGGGTAAAAACCCGTTACTCCTGAGAGAGCTGAATCTGAGTGGACATGAACTAGGAGACAAACAAGTGAATCGGATCACTGCTCTACTGCAGGATAAACACTGTAAACTCAACACACTGAAGTGAGTATTTGACATTTTCAGAATGCTGTTATTGCTGTTCTTTAAAGTGTTTGCAGAATAAGAACCATGATATAGATTTATACTTCTGTCATTAGCTTTGTATTAGTATTGTAGCTGAAATCAACTGAAGGTTGTTTCCTGTCTTTGTTTTCTTTCTCTGCAGGCTGAATAATAACAGTATTACAGAAGAAGGTTGTGCTGCTCTGACTTCAGCATTTAATTCAAATCCTTCAAACCTGATAGAGCTGGATCTGAGTGGAAATAAACTAGAAAACTCAGGACTTAAAAAGATCTGTCATCTGGTAGAAAACAAACAATGCAGATTAGAAAAACTGAAGTGCGTATTGACATTAATCTAAATTACTATATATTAATATACAATAATGTTCAATTGATTATTTCCATATAGTTTCATTTAGACTGGGGTTAATGTTCTGCCTAACATCTGCTTTTGTGTTTGACTCAAGGAGTTAAGTTTTAAAAACAACATGGGGGTGAATGAATAATGACAAAATGTACTTTTTGGCAAATGATTAATTTATTAAGCTTTGATTAGCAAGGATTTGGTTAATGCATCTATTTATAGATTCTTTGGCAGAAAAACACACTAGATAAGCAGATATTTTTGTTAGTTAGAAGTTATTTATAAAACTCAGTATCTGTATGATAAACTGTATCTCAACAAAGAAAACTATTCTTTTCCGTTCTAGACTTTCAAACTGCAGCATCACTGAAGAAGGTTATAAAGCTCTGGCTTCAGCTCTGAGATCAAACCCTTCACACCTGATAGAGCTGGATCTCACAGGAAATGATCCTGGACAATCAGGAGTGAAGCAGCTTGATGATCTACTACAGGATCCAAACTGTCAACTGAAGACACTGAGGTGAGATGTGATGAAATAATGCAGTGACATGCTGTTGAATTATTAATACAAATATAATTTCACTAATGCAATCTGTTGCATCAAATTAAATTCAGGATAAACCATTCCTCAATGTTTCCCATCAGAATCAGATGCTATTTTTATTACACCAAGTTTAATTGAATTGACTCCTCCTTCATCTTCTCTTCTGCAGGTTTTTGAGTCCAGCTGCAGATGAAGCCTGTCAGGATGTGAATAGAGTTCTGGGTGAAAACCTGTTACTGCTGAGAGATCTGAATCTGAGTAAACATAAACTAGGAGATTCTGGATTGAAGAAATTTCTATGGTACTGCAGGATAAACACTGTAAACTCAACACACTGATGTGAGTATTATCATTATTATGAGCGTTTAACACTTATGAACTTGCTGCTGGATGTGTTTTATGTATGTTATCATTTTGACTTTAAATAACAACTAACTCTTGGCAAATATTTAGTTGAAACTGAACTTTTCTCTTAACAGTCTGAATAACAGCAATATTACAGAAGAAGGTTGTGCAGCTCTGACTTCAGCATTTGATTCAAACCCTTCAAACCTGATAGAGCTGGATCTGAGTGGAAATAAACTAAACTCTGGAGTGACTCAAATCTCCACTCTACTGGGAAACTCTCAGTGTACACTGCAGATACTCAGGTTTGAATTTGGTGAATTTAAACATGGACAGAAAATTTCTGTCAGTAATATCACAGAATTATAAACATTGTAATATTAAAATTGAAATGTTATACTAAATGAGTAACAACATTTGAGACTTTATGTTGCTGTTTTTGTCTTCCTCTAGACTTTCAGACTGCAGTATCACTGAAGAAGGTTATAAAGCTCTGGCTTCAGCTCTGAGATCAAACCCTTCACACCTGATAGAGCTGGATCTCACAAATGATCCTGGACAATCAGGAGTGAAGCAGCTTGATGATCTATACAGGATCCAAACTATCAGCTGAAGACACTGAGGTGAGATAAAATAATGCAAAATAAATTATGTGTGATAATTGTTTTTAGAAATATTATTTCTGTAATAATAATGAATGATAATTCAAGATAATCAATTTCATGTTTACCATCTGAACTAGATGCTGTTTTCATTACCCCAAGTTTAGCTGAATTGATTCCTGTTTCTTCTTCTTCTGCAGGTTTTGGGTCTGCTGCAGATGAAGCCTGTCAGTATGTGACTGGAATTGTGGGTAAAACCCGTTACTCCTGAGAGAGCTGAATCTGAGTGACATGAACTAGGAGACAAACAAGTGAATCAGATCACTGCTACTGCAGGATAAACACTGTAAACTCAACACACTGAAGTGAGTATTTGACATTTTCAGAATGCTGTTATTGCTGTTCTTTAAAGTGTTTGCAGAATAAGAACCATGATATAGATTTATACTTCTGTCATTAGCTTTGTATTAGTATTGTGTGAAATCAACTGAATTGTTTCCTGTCTTTGTTTTTCTTTCTCTGCAGGCTGAATAATAAGTATTACAGAAGAAGGTTGTGCAGCTCTGACTTCAGCATTTAATTCAAATCCTTCAAACCTGATAGAGCTGGATCTGAGTGGAAATAAACTAGAAAACTCAGGACTTAAAAGATCTGTCATCTGGTAGAAAACAAACAATGCAGATTAGAAAAACTGAAGTTATGACATTAATCTAAATTACTATATATTAATATACAATAATGTTCAATTGATTATTTCATATATGTTTCATTTGAGTTAATATTCTGCCTAACATCTCTTTTATGTTTGACTCAAGGAGTTAAGTTTTAAAAACAACATTGAATGAATAATGACAAAATTACTTTTGGCAAATGATTAATTTATTGCTTTGATTAGCAAGGATTTGTTAATGCATCTATTTATAGATTCTTTCAAAAAACACACTGTAAGCAGATGTTTTGTTAGTTAGAATTATTTATAAAACTCAGTATCTGTATGATACTGTATCTCAAAAAGAAAACTATTTTTCCGTTCTTTCAAACTGCAGCATCACTGAAGAAGGTTATAAAGCTCTGGCTTCAGCTCTGAGATCAAACCCTTCACACCTGATAGAGCTGGATCTCACAGGAAATGATCCTGGACAATCAGGAGTGAAGCAGCTTGATGATCTACAGATCCAAACTGTCAACTGAAGACACTGAGGTGAGATGTGATGAAATAATGCAGTGACATGCTGAATTATTAATACAAATATAATTTCACTAATGCAATCTGTTGCATCAAATTAAATTCAGGATAAACCATTCTCAATGTTTATCAGAATCAGATGCTATTTTTATTACACCAAGTTTAATTGAATTGACTCCTCCTTCATCTTCTCTTCTGCAGGTTTTTGAGTCCAGCTGCAGATGAAGCCTGTCAGGATGTGAATAGATTCTGGGTGAAAACCTGTTACTCCTGAGAGAGCTGAATCTGAGTAAACATAAACTAGGAGATTCTGGATTAAGAAACTTTCTATGGTACTGCAGGATAAACACTGTAAACTCAACACACTGATGTGAGTATTATCATTATTATAAAATTAACACTTATGAACTTGTTATGTGTTTTATGTATCTATGGAGTGTTACTTTAAACAACAACTAACTCTTGGCAAATATTTAGTTGAAACTGTAACTTTTTTTCTCTTAACAGTCTGAATAACAGTATTACAGAAGAAGGTTGTGCAGCTCTGACTTCAGCATTTGATCAAACCCTTCAAACCTGATAGAGCTGGATCTGAGTGGAAATAATGAAACTCTGGAGTGACTCAAATCTCCACTCTACTGGGAAACTTTGTGATACAGACTCAGGTTTGAATTTGGTGAATTTAAACATGGACAGAAAATTTCTGTCAGTAATATCACTTTTGAGAATTATAAACATTGTAATATTAAAATTGAAATGTTATACTAAATGAGTAACAACATTTGAGACTTTATGTTGCTGTTTTTGTCTTCCTCTAGACTTTCAGACTGCAGTATCACTGAAGAAGGTTATAAAGCTCTGGCTTCAGCTCTGAGATCAAACCCTTCACACCTGATAGAGCTGGATCTCACAGGAAATGATCCTGGACAATCAGGAGTGAAGCAGCTCAGTGATTTACTACAGGATGAGCGATATAAATTGAATACCATCAGGTGGAGAAATCTTAACATATTTTTTTAAAGTTGTACAGTGTTGCATCAATAATCAGTTGAGAAGTCATGTCTTTTAGTTTTTTAATTGCATCACAGCACATACAATATGCAAGATTAGGAGCATTATATCACATTGTATTAACAGAACAGATGTGTGATTCTTCTGTAATTTTCTGAGAAATATGTTCCACGTGAATAGCAAATTGACCCTAAACAGTTACTGAACATTCTACTAAATACTATTTTTAAATACATTTATTTTGTGATTGTGCCATCTAGCGGCTGCATGTGGAGCACGATTAGCATCTTAGCTATATGGTCCACTAATGACTAATACATCCTGTCCTGTACACATTTTTCATGGTTTCTTAAAGTATCTGAATTTCTTTTTCCGGATTGGCTAAACACCCTCTGACTAAGCCTTCTACAGCAGCCAACCCCAAAACTCTCGAGGAGCGGAAACATAATGCCTCTTGTCCAAAAACCTAAATTCTTAATTCTCTTCTACACCCTGCAGGTTTTTGAAAAGTCCTGCTGCAGAGGAAGCGTGCAAGTATCTCACTAAAGTTCTGGGTAAAAGTCCATTATTACTGACAGAACTGGATCTGAGTGAAGATAAATTAGGAGATCTGGACTGGGAGAAACTCTCTGCTCTTTTGATGGACTCTCATAGCAAACTGGAGAAAATGAAGTGAGTGAACATGATTTATACATTATAACTTCTGTTTATTCATTATAAAAGACTGTCAGTCACATCTGTGAGCATAAATAAAGACTTAATGATCTGATGTGTGTTGAATATGTTCTGAATAATAATTAATGCTGTTTTTGTGTTTAGGCTGAATAATTGTGAGCTGACAGAGAAAAGCTGTTCAGTTCTAGCTACTGTTCTCTCCTCCAAAACCATCCTGAAAGAGCTGAACCTGAACAACAGCCGTCTGCTGGACTCAGGAGTCAAACAGATCTGTGAGGGACTGAAGAATCCTGTGTGTGAGCTGAAGATACTCAAGTGAGTACATTACACCATCAGATACACTGAACAAAATAACAATCACAATAATTTGGTTTAACTAGATATTCGGTTTCCTCTGTCTTTTCCCTTCTGTCAAACTTTGAGATTTTATTTAATTAATTTAAGAATTTTGTTAATTGACATTTGAAATTTAATTTGTAGCATTCAGTTTTTTATAATCTCATAGACACAAATTTTAAGTGGCATTTAGGGAACTAGGTGACCACAACACACACACACACACACACACACACACTCACACTCATGTTTGTTTTTGTGAATTGTGGAGACATTCCATAGGCTTAATGGTTTTTATACTGTACATACTGTATTTTCTTTCGCCATACACCAACCCTACACCTAACCCTACCCCTTACAGGAAACTTTGTGCATTTTTACTTTCTCAAAAAAAACTAATTCTGTATGATTTATAAGCCTTTTAAAATATGGGGACATGGGGCAGTGTCCTCATAAATCACCTTCTCCTTATAATACCTACACTATATTGCCAAAAGTATTGGGTCCCCCCCTTCTAATGAACAGGTTTGACTACTTTAGTAATTTCCATGAGTACAAATCTTAATGTATTGTCCTCAACATAGCTTTAGTTTTGTTTTGACAGTCAGATAAACTCCCTTCTAGGCCTGTCGCGATAGTCGATATATCGACTTATCGCACGATATATGGAAATGAGCGTGATCATTTTTGGTGCCGCGATATATTGCGACTGATCATTTTTTTATAATTAAAAATAATGATTATATTAATTTTTTTACATAAAAATGAATATCACCAACATTTTAGTCGATCGCGCTGCCTCTGTCATCTCGTCTGCTCTCTGTGGCGGAGGCGGGGCTTAGGCAGCGTCTCCCACACACACACGCACACAGAGCGGACAGCGACAGGTGAAGAGAAGGCGTGAACCCACTGCGTTATAAAGTGTTTCGTGACAACTACAGCCAGTTAGGAAGAACAAGTCCCAATGGACTTGGTTTCAAAACCGCAATCTTCAGCTCGTGTGGGAACATTTTGGCTTTAAGCGAATGAGAGAGGAGAGCCAATTAACGTGAATGAGCTGGTATTTGTTTTATTTATTTAGCATATTTTTTTTCACATTCGGTTCCAATGTCTAAATATTCTTAAGAAAGAGTGTACTTGCATTATTATGCTATTATATTGTCATACTGTAATTACATAATTAGTGAAATAAAATTGTCTTAAAATGACAATATCGTTTATCGCAATTAATTTTGGTGCAATATATCGCACAACAAAAAGTAGTTATCGTGACAGCCCTACTCCCTTCCCTCACACAACTCTGAAGACAAGAAGTTTGTTTAAGCATATAATGATATTCTAGGGAATTGTGTGCTTCTAATTTTAAAGCAACAGTTTGGACAGGACCCTTTTCTATTCTAACAATGCCTCTGTGGTAAGGCAAGGTTCAAAAAGAAATGATTGATTTAGTCAGTGTGGAAGAACTTGACTGGACTGCAGAAAGCGAAGTCCTAATCCAAACTGAACACCTCTGGTGTGACTTTAAATGCAGATCTTGAGCCAAAAACTCTTTACCGAACACCAATGACTTGTACATATGGGTACAGTCATTTTAGACACTTCCAAAACTGTTGCAACAGAGATGGAAATACAATTTTTAAATACATGAATTATGTTTCCATCTTTGTTGCCACAGTTTTGGAAGTGCCTTTTTCTGTTCTAAAGAAGGGGGTGTCCCAATACGTTTGTCCATATAGTGTATGTACAAGTCATTGGTGTTTGGTAAATCGTTTTTGGCTCAAGATCTGCATTTAAAGTCACACCAGAGGTGTTCAGCTTGGCTTTCTGCAGTCCAGTCAAGTTCTTCCACACTGACTAAATCAATCATTTCTTTGAACCTTATACACAGAGGCATTGTCATGTTAGAATAGAAAAGGGTCCTGTCCAAACTGTTGCTTTAAAATTAGAAGCACACAATTCCCTAGAATATCATTATATGCTTAAACATTAAGATTTGTACTCATGGAAATTACTAAAGTAGTCAAACCTGTTCGTTAGAAGGGGGGTGACCCAATACTTTTGGCAAAATAGTGTATGTCATACCCATGTCATTATACAAATTTGTGTCCTCATATGTCACAAAAATGCGCATACACACACACACATGCAGGGATGGGCAGTATTTCAAATACATGTATTTAAAATATGTATTTGAAATACAAAATACTATTTTGCATTTAAATACATTTAATCTTAGTATTTTTGTATTTTCAAACTACATAAAATACTTTTTGCCAATGAACCTCTTTATTAGACTGCTGATTTCCTGTATCAACTAGTTCAGACATGCCACTTTCATGCGTGTGAGCTGCAGCTGTATGACTCCATCTAGAATTGGGTAATTAAATTTTCTGGATTCCTGTAAGGAAATAAGGGATAATACTGCCTTCATGTGCTATCAAAATTTCCTATTTCAGAAGTCCTGATTACAAGCATGTCGCATTCAAGTGCTTTGCTGTTGGAAAGAATAGGATTCGTGGAGGACGCCAGGTTTCCTGGGAAAACCTTATTAAAGCCAAAATCGTAGATATTTAAGATATATAATTTTGAATAAAATGTAGCATCCCATTTGTTGACAACTATATAAACATTCACAGAGCTATCTTTATAGTTAGCTTGTTGACGATTCTGGATTTTCAGTCAAATACATGCCGTTTTGCTGAGTATACAACATACGAAATGCTTGAAATGGTTATTGCACTACTATGTGCATGACTTTACTTGGGTAAAGTTGGTTTTATATTCACACATTTGGACTTCTGAATTCAATTACTTTGTTAACCACACTACATTGGACATTCAGCGGACATTCGCAAGTAAGTATGACATTAAAACAATACTTGCCCATTTTGATCGATTGTGAAAAAAAATGTAGTTGGTTGACAATGATGTCGATGATTAGAATTTGCAAAAAATAACTTTATTGCACATATAATTAGAAAGTTATTGAACGCGGAAATGTGTGAATGTTGTGAATGTGCGAATATAAAACCAACTTTACCCAAGTCATGACTAACATTAAAACAAGGTGATCTTGCTATTGTGGGGAAAAAGCATACCTGTGCCAGCAGCAACTGTTTTCCGCTCCACCATGTTTAAAGTTTATGGCCTTCACAACTCAGAAACTTGGGTATAAAAATTATAGTAGAAAGTAGAAAATATGACAACGGCATTCGTGTCCAATTTCCAACTAGAAAAAAAAGTCTGCCTACACTGGACTTGTGTATTTCAGGCAAGAATGTAGTTGTTTAAAACTCAAATCTGTGGTTTATTTATAAAAACAGCGCCTATTTGAAAATGTGCTTCGCTGATTTCGGAGACGTGAGCTCCACGCGATCACCGGGCGCTCAGTGCTCACTTGGGTAAAGTTGGTTTTATATTCGCACATTCACAACATTCACACATTTCCGCGTTCAATAACTTTCTAATTATATGTGCAATAAAGTTATTTTTTGCAAATTCTAATCATCGACATCATTGTCAACCTACTACATTTTTTTTCACAATCGATCAAAATGGGCAAGTATTGTTTTAATGTCATACTTACTTGCGAATGTCCGCTGAATGTCCAATGTAGTGTGGTTAATAAAGTAATTGATTTCAGAAGTTCGAATGTGCGAATATATAACCAACTTTACCCAAGTGCAGCCAAGGCGAGCTGACTGACGTTATCAAGTACGCTGCTCTTTGCAGAGTTACTGGACTTGCGTCGTTCCTCCGCGGGAGTTCACACTCCCGAGTCTAACTCGTGAAGTCCGAATACCAAGGATACAAGTCCGAAATTTGTGTACTTGGTATTGAGAAACACGCGCAGACCTAACGTTAAGTCACCAGACTATTTGCCTAATCTTCTCGGTAGTTTAGACCGCGATGGAAACGCAGACAGCAACAGGTCTGGGGGAAAAAAGTTCTTGGGACATATTGTTCCATATTGTTCGGTGGAAAAGCAGCTTATGTTTCACAGAACTAATCACTGCTTGGGTTGCATAGGCTATGTATTTGTGGGGCGGATCTATCCAAATAGGGGCGAGACACTTTTGGGGTATAGGGGCGTGTTTGTTTTGGTGATTTCAAATATCAACATTGGCTTTTAGAAATCGCTTACCCTGCCTTTAAGGTTCAAATGGAACACCATTCAGATTTGCATTTAGTTAGCAATAGCATGAAGGAAAAAAAGAGCACTAGCATAGGGAACATAGCATTAGCACTAGTCAGTCTTGATAGTTTGGTTTTTTTTTTTTGGTCAGATTTTGGTTTTATCAACTAGCTAATCAAATGTTTTCATTAAACTTTAATCATTACTGCTTGCTATGGAGATATGACATATGTTGGCGATTATATAAAGTGTAAATCAATTGAACTTTTTCTATATCATTTATATATTGTCGTGGTATGCAAAACTATTTGGGGAGTTTTAGTGGGCAGGAGTTATTGACACATCAGAACGATAAAGTATGTATTTTGTGTATTTTCAAAATACAAAATAATGTATTTGTATTTAAATTAATTTTTCCACACAGTATTTTGTATATTATTTTAAATACATTTCAATGTGTTTGTGCCCATCTCTGCACATATGTGACCCTGGACAACAAAACCAGTCTTAAGTGTCAATTTTTCGAAATTGAGATTTATACATCATCTGAAAGCTGATGATAGGAAAGCTGATATTGTTAGGACAGGACAATATTTGACCGAGATCTGGAATCTGAGGGTGCAAAAAAATCTAAATATTGAGAAAATCGTCCTTTAAAATTGTCCAAATTAATTCTTAGCAATGCATATTACTAATCAAAAACGACGTTTTGATATATTTACAGTAGTAAATTTACAAAATATCTTCATGGAATATAATCTTTACTTAATGCATTAATGATTTTTGGCATAAAAGAAAAATCTATAATTTTGACCCATACAGTGTATTTTTGGCTATTGGCTACAAATATACCCCAGCGACTTAAGTTTTGTGGTCCAGGGTCACATATGTGTGTATAGATAAAGCACATAGCCGCATTACTTGAAAACTTGAAATTCATTGGAAAATGCAATGTTCAATTATTATTTTCAGGCTCAGTCAGTGTGATCTAACAGATGAAAGCTGTTCAGCTCTTGCTTCGGTTCTCAGTTCAGCCTCCAACAGTCTGAAGGATCTTGATTTGAGCAACAATAATCTACAGGGTTCAGGAGTGAAGCTGCTCTCTGATGGACTGAAAGAAAACTGTAAACTAGAGAAGCTCTGGTGAGTTGCTGTGTGACTCTGGGCCTTTTGTTTATTTAAATATTTACTCATCAGTAAGTAAGGAATCATATAAAAAAAGTGTGCGTGTGTGTGTTCATATAGCATGTATTCACATGTATAAGCATTATTTTGCAATTGTAATTGCAGAAAGCAAATATTTTTCTCACCTGAATATTTTCACAATGCTGTAGTTCAATTTTCACAATGTATAATGTGAAAAAATGTTGTAGTCATTCTGTAGTCAACATTTTATCCTGTAGCACTGGTTGTCATGACGATGGTAGTTCAGGTTTCTGACTGCTGCACATGAGAGCTCACTGACAGAACTAATTTAGTGCTACAAATAAGTACAAAAGCATTCCACTGAAAACATTCTGGCATGAATGAAAAAAAATAAATAACATGCTTTACTTGTTTGAAAAAGTAAATCGGTTAATTTGTTGTTAGTTTAAAAAGCAATGCATTACTTTACTCATTGCTTGAAAAAAATAATCTGACATACAATAAACTTTAATTTCTTGATTTTCTAGAATAATGAATTAATCACATATCTGTTCCATTTTCACCCCTGTTCTAGTCTTTCAAACTGCAGTGTCACTGAAGAAGGTTATAAAGCTCTGGCTTCAGCTCTGAGATCAAACCCTTCACACCTGATAGAGCTGGATCTCACAGGAAATGATCCTGGACAATCAGGAGTGAAGCAGCTCAGTGATTTACTGCAGGATCCAAACTGTCAACTGAAACTGAGGTGAGATTACAACGTTCAGTGCATCAAGTGACCAACTACTAAATTCAGAGTCAGACCTGATTTCATTCTTTGGCTGCCACTTAGCCAGAGATGAATGCGCTCAGTGTTTGGCACATATATCACAACTATGCAGTATTTTCAACCACATAATATTTATTTTAGGCTTCAGACATTTAGATACACATAAGTTCTAGCAAAAAAAAAAAAAAAGTAGTTTGTAAAATACACACTAACGTCTATGGAATCAGCAATAATGATCCTTTCAACTATATTTTGATGTGTTTTATTAATATAATGTAGGTAACAATAAAGTTTATTCTATTCTTCTCACAGTTCACCAGCCACTTACTGTCATGTTAACACTCAGTTTGGATGTCATTGTTTTTCGTTTGCACCATTTTCCTTAGTTTGTTGTCATGGTTGTTAATTGATTTGTCATTTGGCTCAGCTGTGTTCAGGTCATTATCACCAGTACGTAAGTTCTCTCAGTTTCTGTTCAGTGGGTCTGACCACGTTAATGCTTTGTAGATGTTACCTGTGTCTTCTATGGACTGAGTTCTATATTAAAAATACTACTGTTTCTTCATCATCATTGTGTTTGTTCTCGAGTTTACTTCAAACCGTGACACTTAATTTCATGTCTTTCGCAAACTAATATGGCTGAACACATCGCCCATTATCGATCAACTAATATGATCACAATAAATGTGTTTAAACAACCAAATACATTTACTAGCACATATTTGAGAATTGTTACAGATGCTTCGTAATATAGTTAACATGTTTGTCAATATTTTTAATAAAAAAGGAAAACTAAATAAATGCGATACATTACGCACTGTCATGTGACAAGTATGACACGTCACCATGGAAACAATAAGGCGACACATTCTAAAATAACAGCCGTGTTAAACTCTGGGAGCTCAGCCAGAATATTTTAAACTTATGTGTGAAAGGGTTAATATTAGACTATTAATAGAAAAATTCTACTAGGATTTTAAGCAACATTTTTTATATGTTTTTTTCCCCATCTTCCCATCTGCAGGTTTTTGGGTCCTGATGCAGATGAAGCCTGTCAGTATGTGACTGGAATTGTGGGTAAAAACCCGTTACTCCTGAGAGATCTGAATATGAGTGAACATGAACTAGGAGACACACGAGTGAATCAGATCGCTGCTCTACTGCAGGATAAACACTGTAAACTCAACACACTGAAGTGAGTATTGTACATTGTTTTATACTTTACAGTGTACAGTACTGTATAAGTATCTTTAAAACAGAATACCAGTTTATATTACATTTGGTTAATTGTCATTGAGATTTTTTTTAAACTCTTTTTTTTGTATAGAAAGCCATTAGGACTCAGACACTTCGTGCTGCTAAAATAAACCACACAGTTGATGAAAACATCAACCATAGAAATTAATGAGTGTGACATAGAGGTTACGCAGCTAAATATAATGAATCCCAATTAAAGTGTAAACAAACACAAATGCTTATTTCATTTAAACCCATTATCATGACCATAACTTGCTGGTGTGTCCTCACAACAATCACAAACATTAGACTGAATGTTGCTGCAGCTGTATAAACACAGTTGCATAAAAGCCACTGCTTAGCATTTCACTCCTGCATATGAATGCAAAGCATGTTAAACTTGAGGCTTAGTTTAAAACATGTTTATAATTTCTCATTTAGAAATTAATAAGGCAGACCGTGCAATATTCACAGTGAAATGAGTAAAAGAGAATTCACTTATCTTAGATGTTGATTTCAGATGTTTTCTGAAGCGTGCTGCAACTGCTACAGCAAACATTAGCTGAGTATTTGAATGTTGAGCAGCAGCTTATTGGCTGCTGATGCGAAGAAACCAATCAGCTGCGCCATGTGAATAATAATGTGATTATATTAGATTGAGTGCCATGTGTCATGTAGTTTCATGACAGAGCTTTGTGTTACTGACATGTTAAAGCTAAAAAGAATAATGGTGAATGAGAAAATGAAGATTGTAACATGTTTGTTAAGTTATTAAAAGCACAATAAACTGTGCTAGAGAACTGCATTCTCTATTCACAAGCTTTCAGGTGGCCCTGTGTGCGCTAGAGGTTGACATTTTTTCGGGAATCCCGCGGGATGGGAAACAAAATCGCTATGAATCACGTGATTGGGATGGGACAGGAAAAAATGTCATCGGGAGTGGGCGGGACCGGGAATAGTAATGATACCCAACTTTATACACAAATATATATTTTATATAAATAAATTATAAACTGTATATTTTAATTCTGAACTCAATTCTAGTTGCTCTGTCTCGCTCTCCTCCTGTTTACTTTGGTGTGGCTGGTCAAGTGAATGACGCAGTCCGTGACGGACAGATCGTTAATGGCTGGTCTGTGTGGTAATACACACAATCATTCATCGACCTCAAATATGGCTTTTCATCTGAAAGATGTATGTAGTAGCAACTTAACATGGCCGCTCAATATGATGTTAACCTAGAGAAATGTGCGCTATTGAAGTGTTTGTGTGGAGAGTGGAGCTGAATAGCGCGCTTGCTGCAGGACAGGCGCCGGTGCGCTCACTTGCTCTTAAAATCTCCGTAATTTTTGGTCATACAGATAAAAGTAGCCTAATACATCTTTCGAATCTGTAAAGACTCGTTTATTTGTGTACACTCAGAATAATACGGAGCCCTTTAAAGGACATTGTGGTGGAAAAAATTCGGGGAGAGTGGAAAAAATTCAGGGTGGGAGGAAAAAAGTATTTTTCAAATGTTTTGTGTTCTCTCGTAAAGATATTTGAGTTCGGACAAATTCTTCTTGTTTACTTTACAGCTTGCAGTGGTTACAGCTTGTATGTTCACAATGGAGCGGTTCATAGAGTTTTATTTTAAACTTGGACTCAAATAAATTAATATTAATTCAATATTAATGCTTAGTTCAAGGCACGGTCTTGGGACATAATAAAACTTTAATGTGGCTTAATGTTTTAAAACAGTGACTTGGAGGACCAAATTCGATAATAATAAAAGCTGATAAAATTATTAGGCTAATATTAATAACCTTATTAATAATATTACTAGGCAGAATAGCCCAGAATATGAGCATAATGCCCTGCACGTAGCCTAAGCTTTTTCTCCCTCATAAAGCGCTTAAGGTAGGCTATAATGAAAACGGTGATTTAAAAATACCAAATCCGTTGCATTCATATTCTGGGCTATTCTCCTTTATTAATAATAATATTATTAATAAGGTTATTAATATAAACCTAACAATTTTATTAGTATTTATTATTATCGAATTTGGTCCTAATGTCACTGTTTTAATACATTAAGCCACGATAAAGCGTTAGAATGTCCCAAAACTGTGCCTTGAGCAAACCACTGTCTGACTGTATTTCTTTATACTTGAGTCAAAGTTCAAAATAAAACTTTATGAACATTGTGAACATACAGCTGCATGAATTTCATTATAGCCTACCTTATGCGTTTTCTATGGGGAGGAAAAGGCTTAACGTGCAGGGCGTTGCGTTCATATTCTGTTATTAATGTTAGCCTAATCATTTTTATCAGGATTTATTATTATCGAATTTAGTCCTCCAATGTCACTGTTTTAAAACATTAAGCCACATTAAGCGTTTTAGAATGTCCCAAAACCGTGCCTCGAAATAAGCACTGACTGTATTACTTTGAGTCCAAGTTCAAAATAAAACTCTGTGAACCGCTCCATTGTGAACATACGAGCTGTAACCACTGCAAGCTGCAAAGTAAACAGGAAGAGTTTGTCAGAACGCAAAAGTTTTGCGAGGGAACGCAAATATCTTTGCGAGAGAAAGCAAAGTTTCTCGAGGGAAAGCAAAACATTTTAAAATAATTTTTTCCTCCCACCCTGAATTTTTTCCACTCAACCCGAATTTTTCCCACCACAATGTCCTTTAAAGGGCTCCGTGGAATAACAACGAAATGTTGCGCTTTAAAGCAAACAGTCTCTGACCGAGAAACTTCGAAACTCCGTATTTGAAAAAAATATATCTATAGAGAGTGAAATGTCTACTTTCAAATGAAAAAAAACAACAACATTCAAATAGAAAACGTGTGTTAGCATGGATGATTTACATAAAATTGAATGTGTGCAATGTAGCCTACACTGTGCATAAACAGGCTTTAAGTTCGATATAATAACAAAAAACTACATTTTGTGTTTTTATTCAATTAAAAAAAAAAACGGGAGTGGGAGGGAATGGGAGTAATTCTTCCGGGAGTGGAACGGGACCGGATTTTCCCTCAGTTTTTTTCGTGGGATTGGGACGGGACAAGATTTTTTTTTTGTGGGAGTGGGACGGGAAAGGTTTGAAAATCCACTCCCGTGTCACCCTCTAGTGTGCGCACACCGCTAAAGCATGTACAATACAACAATAAACTATATTTACATATTACACATTATGTAGCAAAATGCCTGACTTGGCATGTATTCAGGTGAACTCAGTCAGATATGTCTAAAGTGAGCATAAACAGTTGGGAGAAAATCAGATGTGTATCAATAAATTAAATCTGTGCATTCAGTATTAAAGTGACAGCAACCTAATATACCTGCCGCTCTTGACTGAAAAACTTTTGTAGCATATTTAATTTATGCAGTCCCTGCAGTTTTATTTTATTTCATATTTATTGATGCAATTTTTTGTAGTATTTTGTACTTGAATAATAGGCTACATGAAAAAAAAAAAAACTAATTTGCGTCTTTGTTCTGGTGTTTATTTGTCTTATTGCTTGTCATTTGATTTTGCTTTTATCACAGATTGCTTACTCATTTACTTAAGTTTTTACTTATATTAGGCTGGGTTTGTTGTGGCATTAAAATGCATGTTGTGTCAGAAGAGAGGCCCAATGTCTTTGGCTTTAAAACCTTTCTGTTAATGAAGTTGTGTGTTGTGGCTAAAATATTCCAAATAATTTTTCCTGTCTTTGTTTTCTTTCTCTGCAGGCTAAATAACAACAGTATTACAGAAAAAGGTTTTGCTGCTCTCACTTCAGTGTTTATTTCAAATCCTTCAAAGCTGATAGAGCTGGATCTGAGTGGAAATAAACTAGGAAACACTGGAATCGAGAAGATCTGTCCTCTGTTGAGAAATCCACAATGTAGACTGAAGAAACTGAAGTGTGTATTTTTATTCATCTACATTTCTGCATGATAATATACATTTATAAATGTCCATTTGATTAGATTAACTGAAAAAAATTAAGATGGCTATGGAAACTAAAATTATTATTATTATTTTTTATTATTATTTGTGTTTAAAGAGAACTTTAAGTATTGAATGAAACTCAAATGAAGCAGGTGCTATTAATGCATTGGGTGAAGTACTTAACAGATTTTTATGTATATTTAGACTTTCAGACTGCAGTATCACTGAAGAAGGTTATAAAACTCTGACTTCATCTCTGAAGTCAAACTCAAACCTGATAGAGCTGGATCTCACAGGAAATTATCCTGGACAATCTGGAGTGCAGGATCTCATTGATTTAATGCGAGGTGGATGCTGTAAATTAAACACTGTCAGGTAATAAAATCTTTCTGTATTTCAAAATAAGCCACAGACATATTGTGCAACCAGGTAAATGTGACAAATAAAGCCAATGCAGAATAAGAATGACATGAAGAGGAATTTACTGAATCGCAATTAAACAAAACTGGTAATATTTATGATAACTATGACTAACACATTCTACTCTTAACACTACACTGGATCCATAAGGAGGATGGGAGCTGCAAAAGGCATAAAATTCTAACAAGATTATCTCATTTAAATCATCTAAATGTTCTGCGTTCTGTAGGTTTTTGAAATGTTCAGCTGCACAGGAAGCGTGTGACTATCTGAGTCAGGTTCTGGGTGTAAATCCATTGGTACTAACAGAACTGGATCTGAGTGAAGATAAATTAGGAGATCTGGATGGAGAGAAGCTCTCTGCTCTTTTGATGGACTCTCATTGCAAACTGGAGAAAATGAAGTGAGTGAACATGATTTATGACTTTTGATTTGTTCAGTATAAAGTACTGTCAGTCACATGTGAGCAGATATGAAGAGCTGTTGATTTGATGTGTGTTGAATATGTGCTGAATATTAAATAATGCTGTTTTTGTGTTCAGGCTGAATAACTGTGAGCTGACAGAGAAAAGCTGTTCAGTTCTAGCTACTGTTCTCTCCTCCAAAACCATCCTGAAAGAGATGAACCTGAACAACAGCCGTCTGCTGGACTCAGGAGTCAAACAGATCTGTGAAGGACTCAAGAATTCTAAGCTAAAGATATTGAAGTGAGTACATTTCAACATCACCTACACTTAACATTATATATTTTTTGAATCTGGTTGCTTCCAGAGGTAAAAAATTTGTACGATTTTTTTTTTTTAATTTTACCTAGAGAACAGTGCTCTCTGGTAAAATTAAAACTTAAAGAATTTTTTGTTGAATGTAATAAACAATTACACAATTAGAAAATAAAATAAAATAAATGTAGCAAATAATTACAATTAAGTATAATTAATTACAGTTATTTGTATCAGCTGCCAGTAGTAACTGTAGCAGAATTATTATTACCATCAACTAATCTGTTATCCAGCGAGCATTGTGTAATTTCAGTTCAACTCTAAAAAAAAAAAATTACTTTTGTGGCCACTGAAAATAACTTTCTTTCAAGCACTAATGCAGTGTCAACTTGTTACATGGACATTTATCCGAGCAGTGACAGTCAGAAACCCATGTAATTTGTGCACAAAATGTTATTAACTAAACACTAACACACAATAGTGTAAGCAAACAAACATACAATCACACATACTGTACATGGGGGAGGGGCACATGAGACTGAATGAATGAAACCATTAGAGAAACAGGGGATGAAGCTATGAAAAGGACTCCGTTAACACCTGAGTGAAACCATCAGCGCCGTTTTCTGTAGATGGGGTCTACAGCTTATTCTAAACCTCTGTTACATTTAGTTAAATGTATGATACTTGCATTGCTTTGGCCGTTGAATGAGTGTCTGGATGCAGTCTTGGATGAAAGTCTTGATGGTTCGAAGGTTCGATGGTGTTGGAATTGCAATCACGTTCTACCAGGTTTGAACAGTGACAAACTCCAAAGATGATATTCTGACTCGTGGTGATTGAGAGAGTTTTCTCCCAGATGGAGAGTGAAGACTTGGCTGTAGTCCATAAAAAAATAAATAAAACTGAAGTGGTTTGTTTATCATATCTGATAATGTATTCAACTATGGTGTGGTCCAGTTATATATTGTGACTCAGAATATTGTGCAGCAATTAATTAACTTGAAACAAATTGTTAAATTTAATTGTTAAAATTTATTTAAATTTACGCTTTATGTTTTGTAGACTTTCAGACTGCAGTATCACAGAAGAAGGTTATAAAGCTCTGGCTTCAGTTCTGAGATCAAACTCAAACCTGATAGAGCTGGATCTCACAGGAAATGATCCGGGTGAATCAGGAGTGAAGGAGCTCAGTGATTCATCAAAAACACTGAAAACACTGAGGTAAGAAGAAAATTAAACCATCAAATAGACATTTATAAAAGCTTTGAAATGACTGAAGACCCTTTAAAACAAGATTGCAAAAAATCATTATATGGCAGGAAATGTCAGTGTACTTCTCCTGTGTCCAGGTTTTTGGGTCCTGCTGCAGATGAAGCCTGTCAGTATGTGACTGGAATTGTGGGTAAAAACCCGTTACTCCTGAGAGAGCTGAATCTGAGTGAACGTGAACTAGGAGACACACGAGTGAATCAGATCACTGCTCTACTGCAGGATAAACACTGTAAACTCAAAGCTCTTCAGTGAGTGTTGTGTTCATTTATTATTGTAGATTGATCTTAAATCAGGTGACAAAACAGTATCTCTCAGTGATTGATTCCTCAGAGACTGAATGTAGCACCAGGTATTTCGTGTTTATAAATTCTCCTTCTCATGTTCATCATTTTAGTCTGCATAAGTGTGGTCTAACAGAGGAAAGCTGTTCAGCTCTCGCTACAGTCCTGAGATCAAACTCCAGTCTGAAAGAGCTTGACATGAGCAACAATAATCTGCAGTATTCAGGAGTGAAGAAACTCCAGGATGGCTTAAAAAATACAAAATGCACACTGAAGAAACTCAGGTGAGTTCAGTGAATCATTGTTTGATTTTAATCATAACATACTCTTTTGATCAAAGTTAAAATTACTATAGAAACAGGAAACAGAAAGAAACAAGAAAAAGAAAGTACATTTGATGATTTTATGATATAAAACTGTTTTTAAGTGATATATTTTTATTTTATTTTAAACCTTTATTTTTGTTTTAAACCAGACTTTCAGACTGCAGCATCACTGAAGAAGGTTATAAAGCTCTGGCTTCAGCTCTGAGATCAAACCCTTCACACCTGATAGAGCTGGATCTCACAGGAAATGATCCTGGACAATCAGGAGTGAAGCAGCTCAGTGATTTACTACAGGATCCAAACTGTCAACTGAAGACACTGAGGTGAGAGATAATTAAATAATACAAAATAAATGATATGCAGGCAAATTATTAACAAACATCATTTCACTAATTCAATATTCTGCACAATTTGTTGCTGCATCAGAATTAAAGTGATTTCGAGATAAACAAAATCTCCCTACTGATTTCTTATTTCATCCTCTCTTCTGCAGGTTTTTGGGTCCTGATGCAGATGAAGCCTGTCAGTATGTGACTGGAATTGTGGGTAAAAACCCGTTACTCCTGAGAGAGCTGAATCTGAGTGAACGTGAACTAGGAGACACACGAGTGAATCAGATCGCTGCTCTACTGCAGGATAAACACTGTAAACTCAAAGCTCTTCAGTGAGTGTTGTTTCATTTATTATTGTAGATTGATCTTAAATCAGGTGACAAAACAGTATCTCTCAGTGATTGATTCCTCAGAGACTGAATGTAGCACCAGGTATTTCGTGTTTATAAATTCTCCCTCTCATGTTCATCATTTTAGTCTGCATAAGTGTGGTCTAACAGAGAAAGCTGTTCAGCTCTCGCTACAGTCCTGAGATCAAACTCCAGTCTGAAAGAGCTTGACATGAGCAACAATAATCTGCAGTATTCAGGAGTGAAGAAACTCCAGGATGGCTTAAAAATACAAAATGCACACTGAAGAAACTCAGGTGAGTTCAGTGAATCATTGTTTGATTTTAATCATAACATACTCTTTTGATCAAAGTTAAAATTACTATAGAAACAGGAAACAGAAAGAAACAAGAAAAGAAAGTACATTTGATGATTTTATGATATAAAACTGTTTTTAAGTGATATATTTTATTTTATTTTAAACCTTTATTTTTGTTTTAAACCAGACTTTCAGACTGCAGTATCACTGAAGAAGGTTATAAAGCTCTGGCTTCAGCTCTGAGATCAAACCCTTCACACCTGATAGAGCTGGATCTCACAGGAAATGATCCTGGACAATCAGGAGTGAAGCAGCTCAATGATTTACTACAGGATCCAAACTATCAACTGAAGACACTGAGGTGAGAGATAATTAAATAATACAAAATAAATTATATGCAGGCAAATTATTAACAAACATCATTTCACTAATTCAATATTCTGCACAATTTGTTGCTGCATCAGAATTAAAGTGATTTCGAGATAAACAAAATCTCCCTACTGATTTCTTATTTCATCCTCTCTTCTGCAGGTTTTTGGGTCCTGATGCAGATGAAGCCTGTCAGTATGTGACTGGAATTGTGGGTAAAAACCCGTTACTCCTGAGAGAGCTGAATCTGAGTGAACGTGAACTAGGAGACACACGAGTGAATCAGATCGCTGCTCTACTGAAGGATAAACACTGTAAACTCAACACACTGATGTGAGTATTTCTCATGGTTTAATACTTTACAATAACTTTAACTGGTTTGGGCTAAAACTGTCATTGTTGCTCAGTAGAGAAGGTTTTGAAATAAATTGAATACTGTTTCCTATCTTTGTTTTCTTTCTCTGCAGGCTGAATAATAACAGTATTACAGAAGAAGGTTGTGCTGCTCTGACTTCAGCATTTAATTCAAATCCTTCAAACCTGATCGAGCTGGATCTGAGTGGAAATAAACTAGAAAACTCAGGAATGAAGAAGTTCTGTTCTCTGTTGGAAAATACACAATTCAGATTAGAGAAACTAAAGTGTGTAATTTTATTTAACTACACTTCTGCATTTTAGACTGCATGCTAGATTTAAATTGGATTAATAAATGTCCATTTGATTAGGTTAATTATCATGAAAAATTACTAATTAAATTGCTTTACAATTTTCATAATTATAATGTATTGGTGATTTTTAAATATTGTATTTCAATGTTGGCATGGCTTTCACTGTATACACATATATTTTAGCTTAGAAAATGAAATAATTTCTTATATTTATTATTTTTGAAACACAGTATATTGAAATAATCAACAAATGAATCATTTTCCAAAATAAACATTAGTTTCAGACCTGTTTTTTAATTGTACATTTTCAAATACATAAGTAATCAGATGAACCATACATTGGTTTATACCTAATGTAAGCATTAAGTACTTTGTTTATGAATGTTATCTCTTGTGTTCAATATTTTAGTCTGCGTAAGTGTGGTCTAACAGAGGAAAGCTGTTCAGATCTCGCTACAGTCCTGAGATCAAACTCCAGTCTGAAAGATCTTGACATGAGCAACAATAATCTGCAGGATTCAGGGTGAAGAAACTCCAGAACGCATTAGAAAATACAAACTGCACTCTGAAGAAACTCAGGTAAAAGGGTTAAGTGAATATTTATTAGATTTTAATTATTTGAATGGTTATTAACATTCATTTTACTTCACTACATTTTTATATTTAACAAAAGAGATAGATGCTTCTTTCAGCCAAAGAATTTTGTTTTTCTTGCGGTTACTCGTAAAAAGCAAGTAATACATATTGTTAATTAATTCTATAAGATAATAATCAGATTAAAAAATTGATCCCATAGCTATTTAATTAAGCTGGAGAGAAATACATTTTACTGTAAACTGGAGCTTTTAATATAGTCAATATATGTGTGTGTGGACATTGGTTATGTTAAATGCATATGTGTACAGAGGCCTGCGGCACAAAACCAATTCCGGAGGCTACACAGGTTAACTGAGTTTAGTTTGAGCAAACTGTTCTACTCTGTTTTTTTTTTTGTTTGTTTGTTTTTCCCCTCAAGAAGGTGGAATGTTTTATAGTGTTGAACTGTGTTTTGTGTGATTGGCTGTTCACTGTAGATGTCACTCCTTCAGGTGCACATTCCTGAGTTGGTATGTCTTGTAATTTATGTATGTGTGCGCCAGAGATTATAGTAAATTAAAATGTCAGTGGTTTGCACTAACACATGAATAAAATCACATTAATGTGATTTTATTGTAATTGTAGGTCACTGTAATGTGATTACAATTAAGGTTAGTGATTAATATTAACCCATTATACCCAACACTGGTTTACCTGCTATCTAAAGAGGAAAAATGTATTGTGGATAATGAATGTAGTTTTTCATGTTTATTATGTATTTATTTTCTAGTCTTTCAGACTGCAGTATCAGTGAAGAAGGTTATAAAGCTCTGGCTTCAGCTCTGAGATCAAACCCTTCACACCTGATAGAGCTGGATCTCACAGGAAATGATCCTGGACAATCAGGAGTGAAGCAGCTCAGTGATTTACTACAGGATCCAAACTATCAGCTGAAGACACTGAGGTGAGACGTGATGAAAGAAAACAAAATTGATCATATATAGGCAATTTACTTATAAAAAATATTGTTTTAGTGAGAAAATATGTCATTGTACCAAAGTTAGTGATTTCAAGATTTAAAAAATGGGTTTTTAAGAACATTTACTATTCTTTCCATTACATCTTAAATGGTGAGGTGTTAATACTATGCGTTTCTGAAATCGAATCGTGCTTCATCTTCTCTTCTGAAGGTTTTTGGTTCCTGCTGCAGATGAAGCCTGTCAGTATGTGACTGGAATTGTGGGTAAAAACCCGTTACTCCTGAGAGAGCTGAATCTGAGTGAACGTGAACTAGGAGACACACGAGTGAATCAGATCACTGCTCTACTGCAGGATAAACACTGTAAACTCAACACACTTCAGTAAGTATTTTGCATTATTTTATACTTTTATATGTAAAATATCTTCCATAACATTATTTTCAACACACTATTTCCCCGTCTAAATACTGTAAAGCTGATATAAAGCCACCCAGCTTTATATCAAGATGATGTAAAGCTGCTTTGACACAATTTGCATTGTTAAAAGCACTATATAAATAATAGTGACTAGTGACTAATTTTGATGTTATATTTTCAGTATCTTTTTTGGATTAAAATGATCATTGTTGTTCAATAAGAAAGGTTTTAACGTTTCCTATCTTTGTTTTCTTTCTCTGCAGGCTGAATAATAACAGTATTACAGAAGAAGGTTGTGTTGCTCTGACTAAAGCATTTAATTCAAATCCTTCAAACCTGATAGAGCTGGATCTGAGTGGAAATAAACTAGGAGACTCAGGAATAGAGAAGATCTGTCCTCTGTTGAAAAATACACAATGCAAAATGGGAAAACTGAAGTATGTATTTTCAAATCTAAACTTTTGCATTAATATACATTTGTAAATGTCTATTTGATTGTTAACTGAAAAAAATAAGACTACTGAGGCTGAAATTTCCATTTCATTACTTGTATCTCCAAGTATAGTACTTTATACTGTAACTGAATGTAAGTTATTGAGTAAAATGAGAATTAGATTGTTGTTCCATGTAATTTGTCAGATGTTATTTATAAAGCACAGTACTAGTTTGATGATCTGTATTCTAATCAAGAATAAACAATTGAACTTAACTGAGTTAAGAATAACCACTATTAACAACGTCTTTTTTCTTTTTCTTTTTCTTCTTCCTCTAGACTTTCAGACTGCAGTATCACAGAAGAAGGTTATAAAGCTCTGGCTTCAGCTCTGAGATCAAACCCTTCACACCTGATAGAGCTGGATCTCACAGGAAATGATCCTGGACAATCAGGAGTGAAGCAGCTTGATGATTTACTACAGGATAAGCGCTGTAAATTAAAGACCAGGTAATTTAAATACTTTAATTAGTAACTGCTCTTCAATCACGCTTCAATGTAACATCAATAATCGGTCAGCCATATCTTGTTTTGATCTAGTGTTTAATTAATCATATTTAAATCAAACATTGCATATAACATGCAATATTAACATTGGTACAGAGCCGGCCCAAGGCATAAGCGGACTAAGCGAGTGCTTAAGGCCCTCGTGACCACCAGAGGGCCCCCAAGATTACCTGAAATGATAGCTTGTTTTTTTGTTTTTTTTGGTGATATATTGTTACTGGACAAGGGTAATTTCATGTCATTTTCATCTTAAAAGACACTTTTGGCAATTTGTTTTCATCTTCATGAAAGAAAAGTGAATCTTTAAAATGAATTTTAAACCACAACTATAGAGTTAAAAAATAATAAAGGCTTTAAAATATTTTAAGTGTTTAAAAAAATGTACACTATAGACAAACAGTGGGTGAAGGGCAGTGCATTGTTTGTGTGTGTGTGTGTGTGTGTGTGTGTGTGTTATATATTCATGTATCTCACTCCAGCCAGGCAACCATTGTTGGCAACCCTGCAGTAGCTAGTTTTAGATTAAATTTTTTGTCTTCTGTGTAAAAATAATTTTCCTGGGCATATATTTTTGTAATAAAAAAATATTGTTTCATAAACTTGGTACTGATAACAGATTAACATTATTTACCTTAGCCTACCTTTGGGGTCTTTTCTATTGTATTCCAATATCATTATGCCTCTATTAGCTAGTTATAGATTAAGAGTTGTTGTTTTTTTTATGTACAGATGGTTTGCTGCTGTGTTTAATAATTTGTTGTTAAAATAACATTCTCTTCTGTAAATGCATTGTCTGCTGGTTTATTTATCTACTTTTCAGTACACCACATTAAGTATGCCACTTAGTACTATAAGACTTTGAATGTTAAAGTGCAAATTAACACCTGATCACTTTTGTGGGTTTGCTACTGTCACAATTAAAAATCATAGAAGGGTACAAACATTGGTATGATGTAAGCAGCACAGCTACAACAAATTAAATTAATAATGGGTGTGTTAGATTTATAGTGTGCGAATAATTAAGAATTGACAATAATCAGTTGTATTGGCGGCACAGAGGAGCCCCCAAATAAAATTCGGCTTAGGGCCCCATAAAGGTTTGGGCCCGGCCCTGCATTGGTAGGTACATATATTTTTTATGTAACCATAAATGCATTGTATTAACAGCCTTGCAGATCAGTTACCAACACTTGTATCACACAAAAATTACAAATGGTTTATTTCCTTAAACCATAAGTGCTATCAGTTTCATAAAACTGGTGTGTGTGAATCAAAGGCATTTGCATGTACATTATCAGATGTAGGGAGTGAGGGAAAACAGAAGCTAACAAAATTATTTAATGTAAGTTTGTATGTTTTTGTAGACTGAGAACTTAGGAAATAAATCTGCAAACCTTGCTCTGATACACTAACTTTACACTAAGTGGAAATGTTCTGTTTGCTGAGCTGGGCCTGTAAGGAGGATGGGAGCTGCAAAAGGCATACAATTGTAAAATTAACTAATCTAAAATTCTCTACGACTTCCTGTAGGTTTTTGAAATTTCCTGCTGCACAGGAAGCATGTGATCATCTCACTAAAGTTCTGGGTACAAATCCATTACTTCTGACAGAACTGGATCTGAGTGAAGATAAATTAGGAGACCTGGATGGGGAGAAGCTCTCTGCTCTTTTGATGGACTCTCATAGCAAACTGGAGAAAATAAAGTGAGTGAACATTTATACATTATATTTTCTCTGATTAATTACTACTAATGACTGTCAGTTATGTGCATAAGCAGACATGAAGACAAGTTGATCTGATGAGTGTTAAATATTTTTTAAAGTACATTTTGCTGAAGTACAATAAGATAAATAAAAAAGGCTGTTTTTCTGTGTTTAGGCTGGACAATTGTGAGCTGACAGAGAAAAGCTGTTCAGTTCTAGCTACTGTTCTCTCCTCCAAAACCATCCTGAAAGAGATGAACCTGAACAACAGCCGTCTGCTGGACTCAGGAGTCAAAGAGATCTGTGAGGGACTGAAGAATCCTGTGTGTGAGCTGAAGATACTCAAGTGAGTACATTTCACCATCAGATACACTCAACACCACAGCAATCACAGGAATATAACATATTTGATGATGTTATTGATATTTTTGTATTATTTTCAGGATCAGTAAGTGTGGTCTAACAGAGGAAAGCTGTTCAACTCTCACTTCAGTTCTCAGTTCAGACTCCAGCAGTCTGAGGGATCTTGATCTGAGCAATAATAATCTACAGGATTCAGGAGTGAAGCTACTCTCTAATGCACTGAAAGGGAACTGTAAACTAGAGAAACTCAGGTGAATTGATATGTAACATATTAAAGGTCTCTGGGCCTGTTTTTTGCCTCCATATTCAGCAATCTGTTGTATATGGATTAATGTTGTTCAGAACATTTGTGGAGTAACTGATTAATCCACTTTCCATTAATCCATTTTCATTCCCTTTCTAGTCTTTCAGACTGCAGTATCACTGAAGAAGGTTATAAAGCTCTGGCTTCAGCTCTGAGATCAAACCCTTCACACCTGATAGAGCTGGATCTCACAGGAAATGATCCTGGACAATCAGGAGTGAAGCAGCTCAATGATTTACTACAGGATGGACGATTTACATTAAAGATAATCAGGTCATACTTGTCTTTAAATATCTAAAAATAAGACATAGGTGTGATATCAGCTGTATAGAAATGGTTGGCAGAGCGGATAAACTGGTGATAAATTTGCTGGAAGAGGAATTGATAGAATTGCAATTCAAAGCAGTTCACCAGTTACACAACTGAATTTCATGGGGTTTGTTAAAGAAATATAATGTAAAAAACATAAATTATTATATAAATAATTTTTGCAAATTATTGTTTTCTGATTATTTTCTTGCTTATTTGTATAATAGATATTTTCACAATGAAAATGGAGACCGTTTTCATGACGATAACTTTAATAATACACTGGACCAATAAAGAAGATTGGAGCCTCAAATACCATAAAAATATAACTAGATTACTGAATCCAAGGCTGCGTTTACACTTGGCATTAACATGCAACCTGTATCCGGATGTTTTCCACGTACACATTGAAAAGACAAGTGTAAACACGCTTCTGATCGGAATGTCATCTGATCAGCGTGTCCTGGTCCAGAGGTAGTAGAGGACGTATTGTGATCGGATCTCAGTGTAATGTAAACGCAATCCAGGCGTCGTGTCTGCATTTGCAGGTTGACGTCACGCAAAACCTTCTCTCTCGAGAACTGTCAGAAGAGAGAGGCCGTGGAGCGCTAGGGAGACTCGTACAGTTATTTTCATTTGTTAAATATCCTGCGTCCTCTGCAGACTTATTTAAATATTGCGCGGGAAACACAGATCCAATTGTTTATCCAGATAGAGAAGTCAGCTGATGTTGCCAAGTGTAAACGCGCCGTGTCCTGATTGACTGATGATCTGATCTGCTTGATCGGATCACGGTGATCGCATGTTAATGCCAAGTGTAAACGCAGCCTAAATTCTTTTCTTCTTCCTGTAGGTTTTTGAAAAGTCCTGCTGCACAGGAAGCATGTGATCATCTCACTAAAGTTCTGGGTACAAGTCCATTACTTCTGACTGAACTGGATCTGAGTGAAGATAAATTAGGAGACCTGGATGGAGAGAAACTATCTGCTCTTTTGATGGACTCTCATAGCAAACTGGAGAAAATAAAGTGAGATAACATGATTCATACATTTTAACCTCTCTGTTTATTGTGTTTATTCTGTGTATGTGTGAGCAGATGTGAAGAGCTGTTGATCTGATGTAAGGGTGCGCGAAATCACGATTTTTGATCGTGGACGATAAAAATGTCTCCACGATCTGCTTTTGGAGAAATATCGTGGTATCGTGCTACAGCGCACATTCGTTGGAGTTCTGGCGCCTCCATATCAATAAATTGTACAACGCCACATACATTCACATCAGTGTTAACTCAGCGGTAGAGTTACTCTCACAGGACACTGCAAGGGTTGCCACCCGTCCCTTAAAATACTGAAGCGTCCCGTATTTAAAGGTAAAACGATGCGTCCCGTATCAAATCAATACGGGACGCGATTTGTCCCGTATTTTACAAAGGCCAACACATTTGAATAAATAAATAAGTATTTTGCACTGTTAATAATACTAATAGCAACTATAATGAAATCAATCTCATAAGAAGTATTATTAGAGAATCTCATTTGCGCGTGATTGCATTTTGGCGTCTTTGTTTCCATAGCGACGGAGTCTCCAGAACGCGCGCAGTTAAAGCCCTTCACACGAGCATGCCATTTTTCTGATGACGTAAAATGGTTGCACTCCGTGAGCTACTAGACTATCTGTTGCTATTTTTACTCATAACTCGGAATAGACAACTCGGAAAATAAAATACTGATATGATGACCACAGCTACTGAAAGAGCTTACAGGTGGCGATGGATATAAGTATAGATTTAAACCAAATGCTGTACCATCGATTTTTTTCCCCACAATGAGTGTAAACGCCCCGGATATCGAGGGAAATCCGCGCTGAGAAACTCCTCTAGCGGCCGCGCGTCGGCATGTTTACATCCTAACAGATGGCATCTAACGTTTCTTATTTCAGCTGTTTGTAAGATCTTTCAGTAGCTGTGGTCTACTAAAAGACTCAAACGCATCAGGGCTAAAGTGGAGAGAACAAAGAAGCGGGTCTTTAGGAAGTTTTATTCGTCCACAGGTATCTTCCCATTCTTTTCTCCTTTTCTTATCGCTAGGAAAGCAGTGAAGTCTTACATTACATCGCTTCTTTTGTTGCCCTTCGACTGAAAATTACAACCAAAAGTCTCACAATGTGGTATCGTATCAGTATTTTATTTTCTGAGTTGTGTTGCGGTAAAAAGCGCTAGTAGCTCACTGAGTGCAACCATTTGACGTCATCAATGCAGAATGTACTGTGCACATAAAATAATGGCGCCCCCCCATAGTCCAAAAACGATGTCGATTTTTTCAAATAACATACATTTTCATGGGTTTTTTACTACATATTTAAATAAGAGACATCATTTACGTTATATTAAGCAATACATGTCTTAATACCCGGGGATCCCTTTAAACACAAGGCTCTCCAGATGTAGGGCTCAATGGAAAAGTAATCAGTGTATCTGCCCAATAACTAATGATGAACGTGCTGTTTGCAGAGAAGCATTCAGTTGCTCATGGTGGACTGTCTGACTACCCAATGATAGTATTTTTTCTCTACTATGGAAGTTACTCAGGACCAGCTGCAGTTTAGTTACTCACATTCTTCCAAGTATCTTCTTTTGTGTTCAACAGAAGAAAGAACTTTATGCAGGTTTAGAGCAACCTGGGTAAATTATGACAGAATTTAAATTTTTGAGTGAATCATACCATTAAAGTGACAGACACATCATATAGGCCTATTGTTTTATTAAAATTTGGGTAGTCTGTTAATATAATATTCCATACATTATCAGAGCTTGGTAGACACAATTATTATATTTAGACATGATTAGACAGATGAATGAATAGGTTAGAATTAATGTATCATTTATATTAATCATAAATATACAAAATAAATAATCATGTGTGTCACATACAATTTGGCATTTTAAAAAGTAAAAAAAATGCTGCATTATGTAGATAAAAATGGGACAAATAATTACATAATAAGTTAGTCCTAATTTAAGCAAATGAATAAAATAAATAAATAAATAATAAAAATTCATCCCATCCAGGTAACAGCTGCAGAACTGTCAGAAAAAAGACCAATAATAATTAATAATTATAAATAATCCAATTTAAAATAGCAATATTCTGTTGCAAGTTTACATACTTGAGCATGCTTTCTCATGTGGTTTATGGGTGAGCTCTGAGATCCTCACTGATTACTAGTGTCCTTGTTTTATTTTATTTTGAGGGGGGGGGGGTCGTAAATGGGTGTCCCTTATTTTGCCTTGCTAAAGGTGGCAACCCTAGACACTGCACTTATTTGCAATCACAAAAGTACATTATTTGCGTGTGTTTTAAAGCCTCGCCGGTTAAACGTTTCATTCATGCACTGGTCTGATGTGCGCTTTTTCTGAGCCCGAACACCTGAAGCGCGCACACTAAAAAGCCTGTCTAACAGCGCCTGATTACTCAACTAAGTTATCTTTTGCGCAAATACTGTCAAAACACTCAAGGTTTATGTATAGACTCAGTTGGTTATGTCTAAAATGAAGGTAAACAATTCAGACAAATGGATGCGTGCCTGTATATTAGATGCGTGCAGGTCTTAAAGTACTAATTTTTAGTGAGTAAATGATGGTATAAATATAAAACACTATGACAGAATCGACAGACAGATGACAGAATATTTTTCTTTAATTTTAAAACAAAAAAACGCAAAGAGAAAAAAATAACTCGCTACTCTTGACAGAAAAAATAATAATACTGCTGCTTTAATAGGAATCAATCTATATAGTGTTTTATTTTTATATTTGTTCATTCAATTTCTTGAATGCTCCTGCTAAATATGCTTATTGGACCTGAAAATAAAGCACTGTTTGTTTTATTTGTATATTATGTGTATTTGTAATGTGTATCTTTGTTCGTATTTTTAATAACAAAGATAAAATAATGACAAAGATTTTTATCTTCGTCCACTTTGTCCTAAATATCCACCATTCTTTTTTATATTTTGATACCTTGAAAGGATTTGTCTTTATAACAGGGAAATTATTTTGGCTGCACTGCTCAGACAAAATAGTAAAAGCAACATGACAAAAAATCGTGATAAAATCGTGAAATCGTGATACTTCTAAAATAATCATGATATGATATTTTTGCCATATCACCCACCCCTAATCTGATGTGTGCTGAATATGTTCTGAATAATAAATAATGCTGTTTTTATATTCAGGCTGAATAATTGTAAGCTGACAGAGAAAAGCTGTTCAGTTCTAGCTACTGTTCTCTCCTCCAAAACCATCCTGAAAGAGATGAACCTGAACAACAGCCGTCTGCTGGACTCAGGAGTCAAAGAGATCTGTGAGGGACTGAAGAATCCTGTGTGTGAACTGAAGATACTGAAGTGAGTACATTTCACCTTCAGCTACACTGACCCTTGGAGGAATGTTATATATTTGTTCAATCTGTCACCTCCATAGATGGGAAAAAAAATGTAAGCGCCTTTTTACACTTGTCGACTTAATGCGTTTTCACTGATTGAAGAGCTATCTGATAATAAAACTTACAGTGTTAATGCCACCCAGAACGCCTTTGAGAATACTTGTGATCCGATAACTCAAACCAATTGAAGAGGTGATTTGAGATGCATTTACATTTGGCCAGAAACATCTGGAAATGCATCTCGTGGTTTAAGCCACATGAATTTCCATGAAGCAACTATCCATATTAAACCATATTATCTGTTTCTAGATACACAAAAACACTATAAACACTTTAAAACTATATAATAACTATAATAACACTGCTTTACAGTTACGCTTTTCAAATTTAACACAAACTCATACTACATATATGAAACAATCACAGACTCTTTCTGACCATTATTAAATTGTAATTCATTAATCAATCCACACATAATGAAACCAGAAGTGTCTTACCTGTGTATAAAGCTCTAATGTAATTTGTCATATTTTGGTGATTAGACTATTGTGCAGTAATGAATTAACTTAAACCACAATGTGAAATTAAAATCTAGTTTTTATTTTCTGTAGACTTTCAGACTGCAGTATCACTGAAGAAGGTTATAAAGCTCTGGCTTCAGCTCTGAGATCAAACCCTTCACACCTGATAGAGCTGGATCTCACAGGAAATGATCCTGGACAATCAGGAGTGAAGCAGCTCAGTGATTTACTACAGGATCCAAACTGTCAACTGAAGACACTGAGGTGAGTGTCCTTAAAATAATAAATAGCTGAAAAAAAGAAACTGTCAAAAAGACATTGTGTAAAAGCTTTGGAATGACTGAAGTTCCTTTCACAACATTGTGAACATAAATCACTGTATGGCAGGTAATATCAATGTACTTCTATTATGTCCAGGTTGTTACAGAATCCTGATGCAGGTGAAGCCTGTCAGTATGTGACTGGAATTGTGGGTAAAAACCCGTTACTCCTGAGAGAGCTGAATCTGAGTGAACGTGAACTAGGAGACACACGAGTGAATCAGATCACTGCTCTACTGCAGGATAAACACTGTAAACTCAACACACTGATGTGAGTAATGTGCTCATTTATTATTGTAGATTTTATGTTAAAGACATCAGGTGACCAAAACACAATAATTCTCAGTAATCACTGAATATTGGCATCAAGTACTTTGTGTTCATAAATTCTCCTTCTCATGTTCATCATTTTAGTCTGCATAAGTGTGGTCTAACAGAGGAAAGCTGTTCAGCTCTCGCTACAGTCCTGAGATCAAACTCCAGTCTGAAAGAACTTGACATGAGCAACAATAATCTGCAGGATTCAGGAGTCAAGAAACTCCAGAACGGATTAGAAAATACAAACTGCACACTGAAGAAACTCAGGTGAGTAATAATTAACCATTGTTTGATTTTAATATGCCCTTTCTCCAATGTTACCTCCTCTTCTCTTCTTGAAGTGTGAAATGACTGTTTAATCAGGAAGTGTCTGTTTTAGGTGACACCAGACAACAGGGTTTTTATTAATGTGTCAGTATGGGGTCCGGTGCACTGCCTCTCATTCTCCGTAAGTATTTTATTATATTCTATATCTGGGGTGCAAAACTCAGTTCTCAAATCAGCAGAGCTGCAGACCTCCAGGAACAGTTTTCTGTTTCTAATATGTTGTATTCAGTTGAAGATCAATCTCAACAGGTTGTGCTGTGTGTAGGAGGGTTTGTGACTTTAGTCTTACTGCTGATTCTATTCTCTTTTTCTGGCATGTTTTGGTTTTATTGTGACAGGACAGATCAGAATTGACAGGAAGTGAAGTGTGGGGTGGAACAGGAAAGGTCCTCGCATCAAGATTAGCACAATAACAGCTGTATGTTGGCACACTGTCCACAAGGCTATCAGCGCCGACTGCAAATTATATTCTTTATTGTTAAAATGTAATATGATGACATGTTAAAGTATATGTGACCCTGGACCACAAAACCAGTCATAAGGGTAAATGTTTCGAAATTGAGATTTATACATGTGTATCAAAATGAAGTTTTTATATATTTACAGTAGGAAATGTACAAAATATCGGTTTCAC